>NC_056729.1:567079618-567229618 GCF_019279795.1 Protopterus annectens
TACCCCCCTCTACCTCTGATGCTACAAGTACTTCAGAAAGCCTCTCGGTTGGGGTGCAGAATGATCCTCATTGCCCCGTTCTGGCCTCGACAGATCTGGTTCCCTTACCTAAGGTCTCATTCAGTGAATCCACCTTGGATTCTAGATCCCATTCTGGATCTGATGGTCACACCCGTCGAACCTGCCAACCCCGAACCTGGACAACCTGAAGTTGACTGCTTGGCTGCTCCAGTTCCACTCCTAATCAGGTTTCCTGGTATCTCATCCCCAGTTAAGGCCATTCTGGTAGCGGCCCACAAGCCCTCTACCAGAAAAATTTACCGCAGTAAATGGAAGCGTTTCTCCATTTGGGCAGAGCGGCAAGACCTAGATCCTTTCACAGTTCACCTTCCTTTGGTTCTAGATTTTCTTACTACTCTCTTTAATGATGGCGCCAGTAGTTCCACGGTCAAAGTACAGCTGGCGGCCATATCTCATTACCATGTTGGACACGATTCAGGGCCTCTCATGTCGGCTAAGTTATGCAAAACCTTCCTAAAAGGCACCTTTTTGCTCAGACCCCCTGTCAAAGAAATGGTTCCCCCGTGGGATCTTTCCTTGGTACTTCAGGCCTTGACCGCTCCCCCTTTCGAACCTGCGGCCACAGTCAATCTTAAATACTTGTCCTTTAAGACTGCTTTTTTGGTAGCCATTACTTCGGCTAAGAGAGTTTCAGAGCTTCAGGCCCTGTCCATGAAACCGCCTTATTTGATTTTTCATCCGGACCGGGTGTACCTAAGTATCAAGCCCTCCTTTCTTCCTAAAGTAGCTTCGGAAGCTAACATTAATCAGTCCATCAACCTCCCTGTTTTCTTCCCTAAGTATCAAAACAAAGACGAATACAAGCTGCATTCCTTGGATGTTCACAGGCAGCTTTGTTTTTACCTTCATAGGACAGCTGGTCATCGGCAATCAGACCAGTTAATTTCTTTTGCCAAATTCAATCTGGGTAAACAAATTTCCAAAGTTTCTTTGTCACGCTGGATTTCTCAGTGTATTCTGTTGGCGTACCAAGCCTCTGGGAGGCCCGCACCGGAGGGAGTCCATGCTCATTCGACCCGGTCTGTCTCTACTTCAGCGGCCTTTAAGTCTAGGGTTCCTCTGGATGACATTTGTTCAGCAGCCACTTGGGCTTCATCTCATACCTTCATTACTCATTACAAGCTGGACGTCGCTTCTAAAGGTTGAGCATCCTTTGGCTCCGCGGTGCTCTGGAATATCCTTCCATGATGGCCACCCAAGATTCAGGTAGCCTGGGACTCTGTCCCACAGGTTGCTGACAAACGAATTCTCCTACTTCAGATTTAGAAGTTATTTACTTACCTTAAACGTTCCATCTGAGTAGGTGGATTCATTTGTCTGCAACCATCCCGCCCTCGTATCCCCTTGGCCTTGTCAGTTTCCTGCATAGGGTGTGTTACCCTTTGGTTAGGGTAGTTGGTGCAGGGCAAACTCGATCTGAGGTCATGTAGGGAGAGCAGGGCATTATGGGTGAGGGGAGGAGCTAGGAGCTCGGATCCATAGCTGGATAAACCATGCCGGTTCGGATCCGATATCGGATCCATACCCACAGGTTGCAGACAAATTAATCCACCTACTCAGATGGAACGTTATGGTAAGTACATAACTTCTATTTACCCTCATTCCCTGCCTGCAACAGGAGTTTCGATGGTGGGCACAGGCGTGTCACCACAACAAGGGACAGCCATTCACTCTACCCACGGCCAGGCAGACACTAACAACAGATGCATCAGATTATGCCTGGTGGTCCTACATGGCAGGAAAATGTATTCAGTGAGCATGGCCAGCAAGCCAAATGCATCTTCATATCAATCAAAAAGAGATGCTAGCTGTTCAGAATGCCATGACAGCCTTCAAGGATCTATTTCATCCAGGACAACTGCTGGTAAAGACGGACAATAGTACAGTCATGTGGTACATAAACAAGCAGGGAGGCACACATTCCTTCCCCCTCTGCAGACAAGCCATGACTTTCTGGAACGCAATATTGACTTATCAAGTGCACCTGCAAGCACAATTCCTGCCCGGAAAGACAAATACTCTGGCAGACGAACTAAGCAGAAATCTCAAGGAAACTAGATCCACAAGTCTTCAGCATGATAACAAGGAAATGGGAATGCCCAGACATCTATTTCCCTCCCCGCTCAACTGCCAACTACAGAGATTCTGCACAAGGACTTATCACAAACAAGCATGGAAAGTGGACGCCCCATCATTCAACTGGAAAACCCTTGCGGTATATGCCTTTCCTCCACTGCCTCTCCTCCCCAAGTTACTCCTAAAGGTCAGACAAGAGAAGCCAAAAATGATCCTGCTTGCCCCAGACTGGCCACGCCAGCACTGGTACCCAATCTGAAGGAGCTTGTCTCAAGGCCCAGCCTGAACATTACCCCAAATTCCTCATTTGCTGACCCAACAAAACAATCAGATCCTGCACAGCCAGCTCAGAACCCTAAATCTGGCTGCATGGCTGATAATGTAACCATTCAGAACACACCTCTCTCTAAAGCAGTTATGGATGTTATTTTGGAGGCCAGGAGACCCAGCACCAGAAAATCTTGTGCAGAAAAATGGAAGAGATTCTGTACTTGGAACCAGGCACAAGGAATGGACATGCTTGTACCAAATATTCCTCAGATTTTGCAGTACCTAACTGAGATGCTGGACAAAGGCCTATCCTTCTCATCAATTAAGATCCATGCCTCTGCCATTTCAGCTCATTACAATACGGATCCACCTAATGTTAAGTTGTCTATCTCGCCTTCATTCTTGCTGGATGGGTTCGGAGCCTACCTCGGCTCCGACTCGGCCACTCTAAAAGCTCGAGAGTTGGTTCCACCGGCTCGAGGCTCCCCTTATATCCCACAATGCTAGGCGTGAATTACCTCAGATCTCGTTTGCCGCTACAGCGATCGAGGTGTTTGGTTTCTACCGGCTTCAGGTGAGTTATTGTAGAGTAAAGTTTAGTCTACTTAAACCCCTTTAATTTAATTCAGTATTGTTATTTCCCTTAGTTTAGTGGATTCAGACCCCTTTTTCTCCCTTTTTTCCACTTTTTTTTCCACAAAGAACTTTTGTTCTTCCCTCAGGCCTTTGGGCCTTTCCATCCCCTTAGGGAGTGTTTGTGTTTTTGTAGGGAACTAAAAACTTGGGATAGTATAATTTTAGTTATAATTTTTTGAGTTTAGTTTGTGTAAAGTGTAATCAGTGTGTTTGAGTGTGTGTGTGGTTACACTTTCCTTAACAATGTCTAAGGATTCAAAGGTCTCAGGCTTCAAGAAGTGTGACTCGTGCTGTCAAAAAATGTCTCTGACAGACTGTCACACTTCTTGTGTGTACTGCCTGGGACCTTTACACCTGCAGGACTCTTGTGCTGTATGCCATGGCTTCAGCCCTAGAGTCCTGCAGGAAAGAAAAAAACTCATTTTAAGGGGTTTGCTTAAGCCTGAAGGTTCCCTAACAGCTACCTCGGGGAAAACCTTCCAAGGCTTCTAAGTCCTCGACTCCAGCTTCTGAGTCGAGGCCTAAGGCTCAAACCCACTGCTACATCGGCTCCGGCTGGAGCCGATGAGTCTTTGACTACAGCTTCTGTGGTTCCCTCGGCTCCGGCTGGAGCCGAGGTATTGGAAATTCCTGGGTCGGCTCAGATCAGACCATCGGAGCCGACATCTAGAAAGAGGTCTAGGTCACCATCCCTTGGCTCAGTTCATTCGGCTCCAGCGTCTCCATTGCTGTCTGAACGGAGCCATAGATCTCACTCCTCTAGATCATCGAGGCTTTCGGATCATGACCTTCAGAGGGTAGTGAGTCGACTTCTAAAGTCCGAGTCACTGGCCCAAATGCTTCAGAGCCCGACTCATCAGTCGATGCTTCAACCTATTCCTCTAAATATTCCTCCTCCGACTCCTTTGAGCTCGGAGCCGGGGCGTCTCGGAACCGAGACTGTGGTAGTGTCTGAGCCGATACAATTGTCTTCGGTTCCGCTGCCGGCTCGATTTCTTCCTTTGAAGAATCTCGGCGTTGACTTCCTCGCCGGCTCCGAGGTGAGTGGCATCGGACCCTTGTCCGACCCGCCTCCTCTCGGTGCTTCGCACTGGTGAGTTCGGCTCCGACATCGGCCTCGGAGCCATCTCTGTCGGTGCCGAGGGAGGTCCTCAGCTTCTCGGAGCGGGGACCTCTGGCTCTGCCTGACAGGGGTGCGTTCGAGGTCATGCGGAGTGTGTTGGAACCTGGTTCAACTCCACAGTCAGCTCCGCCCCTCCCTCTTCAGTGCCTCAGGTTATGTCTACTCTCTCCCTCATCCCTGACCGCAGAGCCAACTCTTCAAGAATCCCCTGTGGGGATTTCATCCTCTTTCGAGGCCTCTCCTGATTTGGCAGGGGAGCCCCCTAGGAAGAGAAAGTGTAAGAGGAAACACATAGACTCACCTGAGTCTGTCACCTCTGACACAGATTTAGAGGATTCGGCGCGCTGCCCCCATTCCCCTTCTGAAGATGTCTCCTTTGCAGACATTCTAGAGATCCTTAAACAGAGGGGAAATTGGCCAGCCCTTAACCCTTCGGAGGATGAATCTGTGTATCTTGAGGCGTTTGGCTCGCCTTCCACCTCCTGGGTGTCCCCCCCCCCTTTGACCCCCTCATGCAGGTGGTAGCAAAGAAGGCCTGGACGGCTCCTGACTCAGTGGACCCTACCCCCAGGAGACCTTCGAAGTTTATAACAGCACCAACTGATAAACAATTTCTGACCAAAGGAGTTACTGTGGATGCTATGGTGGTAGCTGCTGCCACCAAGAAGGAATTAGCTGATCCTTCAGTGCCTATCCATCCCCCTAACAAGGAATCTAGGTCTATGGACAGGTACGGGAAGCGGATGTTTTCGTCAGCGACCTTTGCAATGCGTTCGCTGAACTACCTATGCCATTTCACTCGTCTCCAGAGAGACTTGATTAAGGAAGCGAGTGAGATGTTGAAGGATCCTACAGCTACGGGTTTTCAGGACAAGATGAACGCCCAGCTGGCTACCCTGAATTCTATAACTAACTCCTCCATGCGCCTCCTTTCATATGCGGCTGATGGAGCGAGCACCCTGATTGGGTGGGGGGGGGGGCATTATCAGGGCAGAACTGTCCAGGGCATATGGCAACCAGACGAATGCCACTTGCATATAAATGTTCTAGAGATGAGCAGTGCTTCTAGCGTTGCAAGCCCTTCAAGACTCTCTTCCTTTGGGAACGATAGCAATCCAGACGGACAATATGTCTGTAGTGTGGTATATCAACAAACAAGGCGGAACCAGGTCCTATCCCCTATGTCGAGAAGCACTCAGACTGTGGCAATGGGCGATTTCTTCTCAGCGGTTTCTGATAGCAACGCACATCCCCAGGAAGTCCAATCAAATCGCGGACAAGTTGAGCAGAGCTATCCTCATGCCTCACGAGTGGTCTCTGAAAGATTCTATTGTGAGAAAAATTTTTCTCAAGTGGGGTCAGCCTTGCTGCGACTTTTTTGCTACTCCCCAAAACAGCAAGTGCAGAGATTATTTCACCCTATTCCCGCTACCAGGCCAGCCCAGCAGAGACGCTCTAGTCCAAGTTTGGCCCCGGGGACTTCTGTATGCATTTCCTCCCTTCCCACTAATCTCTCAAGTGATACAGAAAGCTATCGCTCAGAAGGCCTCATTGATCCTCATTGCTCCTTACTGGCCTCGACAGGTTTGGTTCCCCTTTCTACATCAATTTCTGTTGGAGCAACCCCGGCATCTGGACCTAGTTCCAGATCTTTTGATCCATCAGTCGGGTCAGCTTCATCGCTCCCTAACATCTCTGAACCTCACTGCTTGGTTCCTCCAGTTCCTACCTTAGCCAGGCTTCCTCAAATATCTCACACTGTTCGAGATATTTTAATAGCTTCACATAAATCTTCCACTCGAAAAATTTATCTTAGTAAGTGGAAACATTTTGCCTATTGGGCTCAAGGAAGGGACTTAGATCCTTTCACTGCTCCCATCGAAATGGTTCTTGATTTTCTAGCTGAACTCTTTCATGCAGGTTCATCTCCTTCTACTCTCAAAGTTCAATTGGCAGCTATATCTAACTTTCATGTGGGCATTTCAGAGTCTACCATCATGTCCCACAAGCTTTGCAAAGCCTTTTTGAAGGGAGTTTTTCTACTCAGACCTCCCATAAGAAATCCTCCTCCTTCTTGGGACCTTAATTTAGTTCTCAGTTCTTTGATTCTCCCCCCTTTCGAACCTGCAGCTTCCTGTTCATTAAAATTGCTATCATGGAAGACTCTCTTTCTGGTAGCTATTACTTCAGCTAGAAGAGTTTCAGAACTTCATGCACTCATCTGTCGACCACCATAGCTGTTGTTCCATAAAGACAGGGTATCCTTACGAACCAACCCGTCTTTTTTACCTAAAGTAGCCTCTGCGTCTAACCTAAATCAAAGCATTGACCTCCCTGTGTTTTTTCCAGAATATTCTAATAGGTCTGAACAAAAATTGCATTGGCTAGATGTTCATCGTCAGTTAAGGTACTATTTGGATAGGACCAAACAATTCAGAAAAACTGACCAGCTGTTTGTCTCTTATGCAGAAGGCAGAAAGGGACTTTCTGTTTCCAAGGTATCACTATCTAGATGGCTAACATCTCTGATTTCCATTGTTTATGAAATTAGACACCAAAAGCTGCCTAAAAAACCTAAGGCCCACTCCACCAGAGCTTTGGCTACTTCTATAGCCTTCCAAGACAGACTGCCTATTGACACCATTTGTGCAGCGGCTACTTGGGCTACTCCTCACACTTTCATTTCACATTATAAGTTGGATTTAGCTTCTAGGCATAGAGCTAACTTTGGTACCACTGTTCTCAAGAGTCTGTTCCGTTAGGCCACCCGGGACAAGGTGCTAGGGACGCGATCCATCCAGCAAGAATGAAGGCGAGATAGACAACTTAACATATAGAAGTTATGTTCTTACCATACCGTTCCATGTTAGTTGTCTTCTCGCTTCTTCTTAAGGCCCCACCCTCCTTCCCCCTGGCCTGGACAGACCTAGAGGAGTTTGATTGTGACCTCTCTTTCTACCACCTCTTTGCTATAGGTATATGCTCTGCTGTGCATATTTTCCTGGATCAGGCTTCAGGTCATCTTTCCTCTTCCCCTTTGTTTATAGAGGTGGACTCTCTTTTCCAGTGTTTCTGGATTTATTATTAGCTGGGCCTAGCTCACAAACGAGATCTGAGGTAATTCACGCCTAGCATTGTGGGATATAAGGGGAGCCTCGAGCCGGTGGAACCAACTCTCGAGCTTTTAGAGTGGCCGAGTCGGAGCCGAGGTCGGCTCCGAACCCATCCAGCAAGAAAGAAGGCGAGAAGAAGACAACTAACATGGAACGTTATGGTAAGAACATAACTTCTATTTTTTTCACATCCACTGCTAAGGCAGTACCTCAGAGGGGCCAAAAACATAAGACCTCCAAGGAGAACTCCAGCACCTGCTTGGGACCTCAATTTTGTCTTGGAAAAGCTCACACTGCCTCCTTTTGTGCCAGCCAATACAGCTGAGATGAAAATACTTATGGCAAACAGCTCTGCTCCTAGCAATAACCTCAGCAAGAAGAGTCTGAGTTACAGGCACTAATGGCTGTGGAACCTTTTTATTTTTCAGCCAGACAGGGTTTCTCTAAGGACAAACCCAACATTTATGCCTAAGGTGGTGTCCAGTGTGGCTGTTAAGCAAACTATTCATTTGCCTACCTTTTATCGAAATCCACAGAATAAGGGGGAGAGACTTCTGCATTCTTTGGACATACACAGCTACGCTTCTACTTGGACAAAACTAAAGCCTTCAGAAAGTCTGAGCAACTCTTAGTGGCATGTGCTGCAGCATCGCAAGGAAAAGCTATTTCAAAGCAGACTATTTCAAAATGGATAGGCCACTGCATTCATTTCTGCTATTCACAACATGGCAAATCATTGCCTAAGGGCATTAGGCCACATTCAACCAGAGCAGCAGCCTTCCTCAGAGGAGTTCCAACCAAGGACATTTTGGAGGCTGCAACTTGGACTTCAGTGCACACTTTTACAAAGCACTACCACTTTCCTCTGTACTCTAAATCCAGAGCAGGCTTCGCCACTGCAGTTCTGCAGGGCCTCATAGGCCCAGCCACCCAACCTCAGCTTTGGGGTTCAGCCCAAATGTAATGACTGCAACAGTGAAACACGAACATAGTACAGTTGTTTACCTACCATAAATGTAGTTAGAGTGTATTCACTGTTGCAGTCCAGGTTACCCTCCCTCCATCCCCCTTTCATTGTTGGGACTTATCTGTACTTCTCTATTCTGTACAATCTGTGGTGTATTTGCTTGTAGATGAATGTAATGTTTGTTAGTGCATGCTTTTTTATGAGCTTAGCCTACCCTTTTGGGGGGCACCTGACATCTGGGGCAAGAAAAACTGAAGAAAATGGCATGCATCGGCTGCATCTTTTGTTCCCCTGGCCCACTGATGTCAGGGAAGAGGCGACAGCACCCGACGCCGGACCAGGACTTTGGAATTCGGGTCGACTGCGGATAGCCTGCCAGCAGGATAGCCCAAGTGTAATGACTGCAACAGTGAATACACTCGAACATCTACATTTATGGTAGGTACACAACTGTACTTTCTTTTCCTATGTTTCAGTATTCTAGATGTGGGAGAACCAATGCCTTAAGTGGTTAACCATTAGAATGGATCCTGCATCGGAGGCTGCACCTGAACCTCCGCGAAGGCGGCCAAGTTTCCTAGGCCTTCCGCCCTATGTCTCTGCTTCCTGATGCACCGCCAACTGCCTATTTAGGGGTTGAGGCCCACTTGGCAGGTCTGCCTACTGCAGCGGCGTCCCTTGAAGCAGTTTTGCAGCAGACAACCAGCATATCCTCAGAGCATATCCATGCACAGACTACCAATGAGATCGAGGGGGAACCAGTTTTGGTGGTACCTCCAACCGGGAGCCAGACTTTGGCTGTGTTAGTATCCAAACCCCATGCCAGGCCACTCTCTACTTCCTCCACAGCCAAAAAGGAGCAGAAAATTAAACATACCTCCTCTACAGAAGACGCACCAGATTGGCAGGCCTTCACCTCCTCTTTCATGCAGGCCTTTATGGCCCTCAGGCCTTCAGCCTCAGCCACCTCCACTCTGTCTCTTCTGATCCCTAGGCCTGCTTTTGCCTCTTCCCTTCCACACATGACCCCTCAAGACAGAGAAGAACATGATTCTTCCTTTTCATCCTCTGAAGAGGCAATTTCTTATGTTTCCCAGATTGCTCCCCTTCCCAGGAGTATTACTCTCCTGATAAGTAATCTGTCGAAGGGGATTCCCTCCTGAGGATATTATGTTTGGTGAGACCATCACCAAGATGGTTTACTTTAAATGGGATGCATCCCAAATGTCTGACGCCCAAAAAAGGTACTTTGAGCTGCTGCAAGTAGAATCACCCTCCCCCTCGGCGGTCCCCCCGGATGTCCTTCAAGGATGCATCTGCAGTCCTTACAACTGGGTTGTCCTGTCGTCAGGCAGCCCTTCGGTCGGCCAGATTCCAAAGTCTGGGTCTGGCCTCGGCTGGTGTCGCAGTTCACCCGACGTCATAGCTGCAGTTCTTCGGGTATAAAGGCATCAGCCGACGCCATTTTCCTCAGTCTTTCTTGCCGCGTGGCGCCCGAAGCAGAAGCTGTTCGCAAGTGCCGGTCGGTCAGAACCAGAGATTACTACTACAAGTACCGAAGACTTCTAAAAAGCTAAGTACCCGCTGGGGACTCTTTCTTGCCTCAGCCGATGTCAGAAAAAGTGAATAACTGTTTAAATTGTGGGAAACAAATACCTCATAAAGATTTCCACTCTTACTGCTTACCTTGCTTAGGCGCAGACCACGACGTAGCAGCTTGTCTAGCCTGTGCTTCTTTTAACCGACGAACGCTTAGACGTCGGTCGGAATTTGCTGAAGAGTTTTTCGGCTCCGCTTTTGCTTACATTATGCCGTCGGATACTCCGACTACGCAAATTTCTAAAAAGCGCAAGGAAAAGGACCGACACTCGCGGTCTGCGGTTTTGGCCAAAACCGCAGTTAAGCCAACCGCGAGTGTCTCGGTTTCGGCTGAAACAGAGTCCACGGTTCTTCCTTCGGCCAAAAGCTTGCCACTTACCGAGGCCTCATCCAGCTTGGCTGAATCTGCTACTGAAATCACACCTGCTCTTGCAGGTTCACAGGATTTATCTGATACTATCCCTTTGGATATTTCTACCCCTGCACGTGGAGCTGCTAGGCCTCCTGCATCCATGTCGATTAAGGCCTTTGCCAGGGCTAAAGCAGCAAAACTACGAAACTGTGCCTGCTAAGACCCCTCTCACAGGCCTAGTTCTAGTTCACAAATGCTTAGTCTAGCAGAGGATCTCATTTCTTTGATCCGGGGATCCCAACCACATCCAGACAGGGCCTCTCACCCACCTCCAGAGAAGAGGACTAGAGTAGAGCCCCCTGAGCCAGTTTCTTCAGATGGCTCCTCTGATGAATCAGATAATTCAAACCCTCCAGAGGGCCCATTTTCTCCTTATGAGGACTCTGATGCAGAAGAGACCATTCCTTCTGCCTCTCCGCCTGAGGAATTTTCTTTTGGGGAAACCTTGCATGCTATGAGGGAACAATTACAATGGCAGGGCCAGGATTTTTCAGACTCTAGGAAAAGGCTTAGAACCTTTTTGCATTTGCCACAGCATAGGCCTTTAGCCATTCCTCCAGTACTTACTGTTGTGGATGATGCTTTTAATGATGCTTGTACTGCTCCTGATTCTCTTCCTCCGGCCCCTGCTAAGCCCGATAGGTACTACAGGGTTCCGGACACACATTATCATTTGTATAAGGCCCCTTTTGCAGATCCCGAAACTATCTCCCAGGGACCCAAGGCTGTAGCAGCTACCTCTACTAAAAACCCCCTTCCCCTCTGAAAGGGAATCTAGGGCCTTAGAGAGATGGGGTAAGAAAGTTTACACTTCTGCTACTCTTTCAGCTAGGGCCTTGAACTGTCAATTCCACATGATTCAGTATCAGGAATTTGTTAGAACAGTTAACTAAAAAACTGTCCTCGGATGAACCATTAGACAAAAAATCTGTACAGGAAATGGTGCATAACATTCAGCAGGTCAGTAATCATTCCTTAAAATGCGGCTATGATGCACTGGAGGCTTCCTTTAGATCAGCCATGACTGGCACAGTGATCAGAAGACATGCATGGTTAAAAGAGCAGTCCTTACCAGACCATGTTAAATCAAAGCTCCTAGATGCTCCCATGGATAAGCTCAATTTGTTTGGCTCCCCTGCACAGCAGGTGCTGAAGAAGGTGGAAGAGAAAGCAAAATCTGTACAGACAGTCAAGGATTTCTTGCAGGTCCAGCCACCAAGGTTTAGCAGGAACTGGCCTTCCAAGAATTGGTCCTTTCCAGACACCTCCAGACCTCCGAGAGGCAGGAATAGATGTTCAAGAGGCAGGGGTCAATCCAGAGGTGCCTACAGGGGACGTCAGTGGCAGGCTAACAACCAGCGAGGTACAGCCACAGATCCAGCCACTTCCACAGGACAATCACAGTGACTTGGCTCTGGCACCGCCTACCAGGGAACAACTAGAAGCACCCTTAGGCGGGAAGCTAGCCTTATTTTCAGTAAACTGGCATTACATCACAGGAGACAAATGAATTTTATAGACAATAGACCAAGGCTACAGGTTTCACTTCCATACTCTACCAAGGAAGAGAGGAATGCCAAACCTACCTCCAAATCAGAAGACAGAAGCTCTAGAACAAATAACTCACTAAGGATGAGAGCTGTAGAAAGGGTACCATCTATGGAACAAGGGCAAGGATTTTACTCCAGACTCTTCCTGGTACCAAGAAAAGAAAACCAATGGAGACCTATTCTCGACCTGTCCGCTTTAAACACATACCTCATTGTTCCAAAATTCAAAATGCTGACCCTACAGCAGCTTCTTCCTATGCTGGGCAAGGAGTCTTGGCTGGTAACTCTAGATCTCAAGGAGGCATACCTGCACGTCCCCATACGACCAAATTGCAGAAGATACCTCAGATTTCTTGCAGGATCAGAGCATTATCAATTCTCAGCATTGCCCTTTGGCTTATCTACTGCGCCCAGAGTATTCACGAAATGCCTGGCATCAGTAATTGCTCATTGCAGGCTTCAGGGAATTCAAATTTACCCTTACCTGGACGACTGCCTGTTACAAGTGGACAACAAAAACAAATTAACAAGAGATTTGCAAAGGGTCATTCATCTACTACAAGCCCTGGGATACACAGTCAATATAAAAAAAGTCAAGGCTGATACCATCCCAAAGGATAACCTTCTTGGGTGCAGATCTGGACACAACAAAACAAATGGCATTCCTGACAGTAGGAAAACAGGAGCAACTCCTTTCTACTTCATGGCATTAACAAAGCAGAACCAGCTAACAGCAAGAAAAGTCCTGCAAGCACTCGGTTACATGGCATCCTGCATAATATTGATTCCACATGCCAGACTACATATGAGAAAGTTACAGTGGTACCTAAGGAATTTATGGTCTCAGCACAAGCACAGCCTAGAAACTCAAAATCCAATAATTCCATGCCTGAAGCAAGAATTCCAATGGTGGGCTCAGGCCTGTCAATCAAACAAGGGACTGCCCTTCCACAGCACTCAACCAAGCCAGACCATCACAACAGACGCCTCAGACCTCGGTTGGGGGGCACACATGCTGGACAAGTGCATACAAGGCTTATGGAATCAAGACCAGCTGCACCTACACATAAATCAAAAGGAAATGCTGGCAGTAAGACTGGCAATTCAGGCATTCAGACCATTTCTTCGACAGGGTCAACTGCTGATAAGGACGGACAACACCACAGTTATGTGGTACATCAACAAACAGGGAGGCACACATTCATACCCTCTATGCCGGATGGCAATGGACCTCTGGAATGTGGCACTGAGCTTCAACATTCAGTTACAAGCAATTTTTGTGCTAGGAAAAGAAAATATACTAGCAGACATCCTAAGCAGAACTACCACAGATGCCCACGAATGGATGCTGCATCCGGACATCTTCAAAACTATTACAGGGAAATGGGGACTACCAGAAATAGACTTATTTGCACCCCCACACAATCACCAGCTGAAAAAATTCTGCACAAGGACGTACCACCCACTTGCTTGGAAAGTGGACTCCCTATCTTTCAGTTGGAAAAACCTGACAGCATATGCATTCCCACCTCTTCCTTTGATGCACAAGGTGCTGTTGAAGATCAAAGAAGACCGTCCAAGGATCATCCTGATAGCTCCGGACTGGCCAAGGCAACATTGGTACCCATTACTGAGGAGTATGTCTCGGGAACAAATATGGCCTCTGCCCCTAGTTCCCTTGCTGTTAACACAGAACAACTTCAAAACCCTGCATCCAAGCCTGAAAACACTGCAGCTGGCTGCCTGGAACATTGCATAAGACCAAATAACCCAGATTTATCTCAAAGGGTGAAAGACATTATCTTGGAGGCTCGCAGACCCTCAAGAAAAAATTATTCAGCAAAATGGAAAAGATATCTCATTTGGAGTACTGCAAAAGGAGAGAATGTGTCACTGGTAAACATAGCTAACATCCTGGAATACTTGGCAGAGCTCTTCCACAACGGCCTGTCCTATTCTTCCATTAAGATTCATGCATCAGCTATTTCAGCAGAATACAACTTGGATCCTCCACTCTTCTCACATCCTCTGCTCAGGCAGTTTCTGAGAGGAATTAAAAATGTAAAACCACCTAGGAAGCCACCATTGCCAGCATGGGACTTGAACTTTGTGCTAGAAAAGTTGACACTCCCTCCTTTCGAGCCAGCAGCAACAGCAGAATTACAGTACTTATCATGGAAAACTGCTTTCCTGCTTGCAATCACTTCAGCAAGAAGGGTATCTGAGCTACAGGCATTAATGGCAGTGCAGCCCTTCCTGATCTTCCATCAAGATAGTGTCCATGAGAACTAATCCTACTTTTATGCCAAAGGTGGTCTCCAGGGTATCTTTAAATCAAGCTATCCACCTACCTACATTCTTCCCCAACCCACAGAACAGGGAGAAAGACTGTTGCATACCTTGGATGTACATAGACAATTACGCTACTACCTGGACAGGACCAAGAGCAATAGAAAAACTGACCAGCTACTGGTAGCATATGCAACAGGAATGGAAGGAAAAGCAATTTCAAAACAGACAATCTCTAAGTGGATAGGAAATTGCATTAGATTTTGTTACTCCTACCATGGGAAGAAAACTCCAGAAAACATCAGGTCTCACTCTACAAGGGCTACAGCCACTACCACAGCTTTTTTACGAGGAGTGGCTACCAAAGACATTTTAGAGGCTGCTACTTGGAGCTCCGTGCATACATTTGCCAAGCATTATAATTTACCTTTATACTCCAGATCCCGAGCAGGTTTTGCCACTGCTGTTTTGCAAGGGATCTTAACTACACCATAATCTTATTTCTCCTCCTCGCCCAGTTTGGCTATGGTATTCTACCCATTTGTAAGGACTGCAGATGCATCCTTGAAGGACATAGTACAGTTTTGTACCTACCATAAATGTAGATGTCCGATAGGCATGCATCTGCAGTCAGGATTACCCACCCTCCTTCCCCTCTGTGGTACTCCTAGGGTATTTGCCCGTCTTGTAGCTAGCTGGGGGAATCTATTATGGTGTATTTGTTTGTATATATGTACATACATGCTTATTTTTTGTTTGCTCTCTACTGTTAGGAACCATTTGCATTTATCCAAATTTAGCCTTCCTAGAGGGCACCTGGCATCTGGGGCAAGAAACACTGAGGAAAATGGCGTCGGCTGATGCCTTTATACCCGAAGAACTGCAGCTATGACGTCGGGTGAAGTGCGACACCAGCCGAGGCCATACCCAGACTTTGGAATCCGGTCGACCGAAGGGCTGCCTGACGACAGGACAACCCATTTGTAAGGACTGCAGATGCATGCCTATCGGACATCTACATTTATGGTAGGTACAAAACTGTACTTTCTGCCTGCTTACTTGGATGCCTTCATCTCAGCTTCTAAGGCCTCTGGCCAGGATAGCATCGTCCTAGGCTACAGAATTAGAACAGACAAGATGAAGGCCTTTCTCCTACAGGGCAAAGATGTCCTTCAAGAATGCAACTGCAGTCATAACATATGGGTTGTCCTGCCTCAGGCAGCCCTCGGTCGGCCGGATTCCAATGTCTGGGTCAGACGTCGGCTGATGTCTCATTTCTCTCCGTCAGAACGGCTGGAGTATATAAGCATCAGCCGACGCCATCTTCTTCAGTCTTTCTTGCCGCGCGGTGCCCGAAGCAGAAGCAGTTCGCAAGTGCCGGTCGGTCAGCTCCTGTATTCTTCGAAACCGAAGTCATCAAAAAAGCTAAGTACCCCGTTGGGGACCTTTTCTTGCCTCAGCCGATGTCAGAAATTACTGAAAAAGTAAATAATTGTTTGTCTTGTGGTAAACAAATACCTCGTAAGGATTTCCATTCTTACTGCCTCCCTTGCCTTGGCCCAGACCACGACGTCTCGGCCTGTGCCGCCTGTGCTCGCTTCAACAAGCGCACTCAGGCGCCGGGCGGAGTTTGCTGAAGACTTTTTCGGCGAAAAATTTGATAATATAATGCTGTCGGAACAACCGACAACGCATACTCCTAAGAAACGAAAAGACCGGGACCGACATCCTCGGCCCGTGTCTTCCACCGACACCACGTCAAAACTTACCGCGAGTGCCCCGGTTCCCTCTGAAGCGGCTATTCCACCGCTTCGAACCGACACCGCATTACCGATACCTCCGATACCGGAGGCCACTCCGCCAGTTATTCATTTTCCTCCGGATACTGAAACCGAGGAAATGCCCGAGACCATTGCTGTAGATAAGGTCACTCCTGCACGTGGAGCGGCTAGGCCTCCCATGTCTATCAAGGCCTACACACGTGCTAAGGCAGCCAGCAAGACCAAGCATCTTACTGCTAAAACCTTACCTCAGCCCACTCCTGACACTCAAATCATGTCTTTGGCCGCAGATTTTATTTCCCTGATCAGAGGTTCCCAGCCCCATCCTGAGAGAGGATCCCAGCCTCCTCCTGATAAGAGGCCCAGGGTTGAACCCACTGACCCTCTTTCTGAAGATTCAGAGGACTCTGTTCTATCCGAAAGCCAGGAAGAGCCCTTCCAGACCTATGAGGATTCAGATGCAGAGGATTCAATTCCCTCGGCCTCTCCTCCTGAGGATATCTCTTTTGGGGAAGTTCTGCATTCCATGAGGGAGCATTTTCAGTGGCAAGGCCAGGAATATTCAGATTCCAGAAAGCGCCTTCGAACTTTCCTTAAAAAACCACAGCACAGGCCCTTAGCTATACCTCCTGTGCTTGATGTTTTGGATGATCTATACTCTGACTCCAGTGTTACCCCTGATACTCTTCCTCCTGCTCCTGTCAAGCCGGACAGATACTATAGGGTCCCAGAGACCCATTCTCATTTCTTTAGGGCCCATGCTGTTGATTTAGAAACTATCTCCCAGGGGCCTAAAGGGGTTTCAGCTACCACCTACAAAAATCCTTTGCCTTCCGACAGGGAAGCAAGGTCCTTAGAGAGATGGGGGAAAAAGGTTTACACCTCCACAACTTTATCTATGAGAGCTCTCAATTGTCTCTTTCACATGTTTCAATATCAGGATTTCCTGTTAGATGATTTACATAAAAAATTGGCCTCTCCTGAACCCTTAGATAGGAAGTCTTTGCAAGAGGCTGTTAACAATTCTCAGCAGGTTAGCAATCATTTTCTACAGTGTGGATATGATGCATTGGAAGCTTCATGTAGGGCAGCTATGACAGGGGCGGTCATTCGTAGATATGCATGGCTAAAAGAACAACCTTTACCAGATCATGTTAAGGCAAAACTTCTTGATGCACCCTTGGAAAACAACAAGCTCTTTGGTGCTACTGCTAAGGATGTGTTAAAGTCCATCGAGGAAAAAGCCAAGTCAGTTCAGGCAGTCAAAGATTTCCTCCAGGTTCAGCTGCCCAGATTCAGCAGGAACTGGCCTTCTAAAAACTGGTTCTTTCCTAATCCTGAAAGATTTCAAAGGGGGCAAAAACAGGCGTGCCCGAGGAAGAGGGCAATACAGAGGATCCTACAGGGGACGACAATGGCAACCAACAAACCAAAGAGGTGACTCAGGGGTTTCTCCTGCCCCACAGGGGCAATCTCAGTGACTTTCCTCTAGTTCCGCTGACCAAGGAGCAAACAGAAGCTCCCTTGGGTGGAAAATTATCTTTGTTTTCAAGCAATTGGCACATACTGACAATACAAGTGGATTTTGGACATTATAGACCATGGTTACAGGTTCCATTTTCATACCTTGCCAAGAAAACAGGGCATGCCAAATCTTCCACAAAATCAGAGGACAGAGGCTATCAAGCAAATTTCTCTGCTTGCTCAGATCAAAGCAATAGAAAAAGTTCCACTACAAGAACAAGGTCAGGGGTTTTATTCAAGACTGTTCCTTGTTCCAAGAAAAGAAACTCATTGGAGACCAATACTGGATTTGTCAGCTTTAAACACTTTTCTCATAGTACCAAAGTTCAAAATGCTGACTCTACAGCAACTCCTTCCCATGCTGGGCAAGGGGTCTTGGCTGATTACTCTGGACCTCAAGGAGGCATACCTGCATGTCCCTATCAGACACAGTTGCAGAAGATACCTCAGATTTCTTGCAGGGCCAGAGCATTATCAATTCTCAGGATTGCCATTTGGCTTATCTACTGTGCCCAGAGTATTCACGAAATGCCTGACATTAGTAGTTGCTCATTGCAGGCTCCAGGGGATCCAAATCTACCCGTACCTGGACGATTGCCTCGTACAAGCGGACAACAAACTGACCTTGACAAAAAACTTGAATTATGTCATACACTTGCTACAGGCTCTGGGATACACAGTCAACTTTCAAAAGTCAAGACTTCAGCCATCCCAGCAAATAACATTCTTAGGAGCCAAACTAGACACAGCCTCTCAAATGGCTTACCTGACGGAAGACAAGCAAAAGAAGTTAACTCATTACTTCAAAAGTTTAGCAAAACTCACCCAGATGACTGCAAGAGATTCCTACAGGCCCTGGGTTACATGGCATCCTGCATTCTCCTGGTTCCACTGGCAAGACTACACATGAGAAAGCTTCAATGGTATCTAAAAAGCTTATGGTCTCAACACAGCAACAATCTAGAAGCAATCTTACCACTCATTCCATGTCTTCAAAAGGAATTCCTATGGTGGGCCACAGTAAGCCAGTCAAGCACAGGTATGTCATTCAAAAAACCTCAGATAACACAGACCATGACCACAGACGCCTCAGACCTGGATGGGGCGGCGCACATGGAGGGCAGATGTATTCAAGGACAGTGGTCTCCAAAGGAAACACATCTGCATATCAACCAAAAAGAAATGCTGGCAGTAATGCATGCCATCGAGACCTTCTGACAACTTCATCAAGGTCAGTTACTAATACGGACAGACAACACCACTGTGATGTGGTACATAAACAAGCAGGGGGGCACTCATTCTTACCCCCTTTGCAGACTGACAATGAATCTTTGGGAAAAATCACTGAGTTTAAACATACAGTTACAATCCCAGTTTGTTCCAGGCAAAGACAATGTTCTGGCGGACAGTCTAAGCAGGAATTTCCTAGACCCCCACGAATGGAGGTTACATCTGGACATCATACAACTCACCTCGACATGGGGCAGGCCGGACGTAGACCTATTTGCCTCCCACCTCAATCACCTACCAAAGTTCTGCTCAAGGACATTTCATCCACAAGCATGGAAAATAGATGCTCTCTCTTTCAACTGGAGCTCCCTAATAATCTATGCATTTCCACCTCTGCCACTGATGACCACAGTGTTACTAAAGATCAAAGCAGAGCAGCCGAAGGGGATCCTAATAGCTCCAGACTGGCCAAGACAACACTGGTACCCACTACTACGTAGCATATGTCACAACAAAACGTGGGCCCTTCCCCAATGGCCCCAACTTTTGACTCAACACAACTTCAGGACAGTTCATCCCAGCATCCAGACGCTACAGCCAACAGCTTGGGAGATACCATGAATAACCTCAACTTACCTCTCCAAGGAAGTCCAGCGGATACTAACAGAAGCCCGCAGACCATCCACCACAAAGGCTTACTCAGCCAAATGGAAGAGATTCAGCATTTGTAATATCAACAAGGGTCATGATGCATCACTTTTGAGCATCCCACTCATTCTGGAATACTTGGCAGATATGCTACATAACGGACACTCATACTCTTCCATAAAAATACATGCTTCAGCTATCTCAGCTAGGTACAACACTGATCCACCTGTATTTTCATATCCTTTAAGGCAATTTCTGAGAGGGGTCAAGAATATAAAGCCCCCAAGAAAGGCACCAGTACCAGCTTGGGATCTCAATTTTGTCCTAGAAAAATTGACTCTACCTCTATTCGAGCCAGCAGCTTCTGTGGATTTACAATTTCTTTCCTGGAAGACAGCTTTCCTGCTGGCCATTACCTCAGCAAGAAGGGTTTCGGAATTACAGGCCTCAATGGCAATACCACCGTTTTTAACCTTTCACAGAGACAGGGTCTCCTTACGAACCAACCCTACCTTTCTGCCAAAAGTGGTATCTAGAGTTTCTTTAAATCAGGCAATTCACCTGCCTACTTTCTTTCCCAATCCTGAGAACAAAGGGGAAAGACTGTTACATGCCTTGGACATACACAGGCAACTTCGCTACTACCTAGACAGAACCAAGACCAGTAGGAAGTCTGATCAGCTTTTTGTAGCTTACGCCCCTGGAGTACAAGGAAAAGCAATTTCCAAACAGACAATTTCAAAATGGATTGGACATTGCATCAGATTCTGCTATTCCTTTCATGGAAAGAGTGTGCCAGCCAATGTCAGACCACACTCCACCAGAGCTACAGCCACCTCTACAGCATTCTTAAGAGGGGTGCCTACAAAAGACATTCTAGAAGCTGCTACATGGAGCTCCGTGCATACATTTTCCAAACACTACAATCTCCCTTTATACTCCAGATCCAGAGCAGGCTTTGCTTCGGCAGTCCTGCAGGGATTGATAGCTACACCATCCCTTTCTTAGAGCATACCACCTCCCCCAGCTATAAGCTATGGTATTCATCCCATATATTATGACTGCAGTTGCATTCTTTAAGGACATAGTACAGTTTTGTACCTACCATAAATGTAGATGTCCGATAGATGTGCAACTGCAGTCGGGTTTTCCCTCCCTCCTTCCCCTCTATGCCTTGGGTCCACTCTTCTCCCTGTTATCCTTAGCTGGGGATATCTGTTATGGTGTATCTGTTTATTGCCTATTTTGCATGGAAACCTGTTATTGTCTTCCAATTTGATTTCAGCCTTCCTTGGAGGGCACCTGGCATCTGGGGCAAGAAACACTGAAGAAGATGGCATTGGCTGATGCTTGTATACTCCAGCCGCTCTGACGTCGGAGAGAAATGCGACATCAGCCGACGTCGGACCCAGACTTTGGAATCCGGCCGACCGAGGGCTGCCTGAGGCAGGACAACCCATATGTTATGACTGCAGTTGCATATCTATTGGACATCTACATTTATGGTAGGTACAAAACTGTACTTTCTTTCCCTGACTTCCCACTTCCAAGAAACCCTAGCATCTGAGAAGGTGACAGCAAGGCAATTTCTCAGTCTCCTGAGTTTATTGGCAGCCACCATTCCCATGCTACCACTGGCAGGAATGCACGTGCGCAAGCTACAGTGGTACCTCAAAAGCATCTGGTCCCAACACCTACATCACTTAAAGCAAGTCATTACCCTCCTTCCCTGTCTAAAGAAAGAAATCAACTGGTGGATCCAGCAAGTCCGACTAAACCCGGGACTCCATCTACAACCCCCCACCCCATCCCAAACAGTGCATACAGATTCCTCAGATTCAGGTTGAGGAGCAACTCTGGCTTCCTACAGGATTCAAGAAAAGTAGCATCCCTCTGTACAAGCCAAGCACATCAATATCTGGGAAATGACAGCTGTCTTCTCAGCTCTCAAAACCTTTCTTCCCCTTCTAGTTCCAGGTGTACTACTGATAGTGACCAACACCACCACAGTCATGTGGTACCTCAGCAAACAGGGAGGTGCAAAGGCCCATCAGCTATGCAGACTAACGCTGCTATGGGACCTAGCCTCCCGCCACAACCTAGTCTTGGCAGGCGGCCTACATCCCCTCATAGGACAACCACCAAGCAGATCTCTTAAGCAAGACTTCCTCAGTGCAGCACGATTGGATGCTAAACAGCGAGGTCTTCCTAGACATAGTCTACTGGTGGTGTACTCCACAAATAGACCTGTTTGCCTCCTCCCAGAACAGGCAACTGCAGACCTGCTCAAAAACCCACCCCCCTCTACCTTGGAGAGTGGATGCATTCAGCATCAATTGGAAGGGGAAGTTCCTTTATACCTTCCCCCCCATTCCCACTAATTCAGAAAGTCCTTCTGAAAATACAGAAGGACAAACCAAAAATCTGGTTAGTGTCTCCCTACCGCGAGATGCTTCCTCGACTGTGGAACCTGCGGATGTCTCTACCTTTTGGGTCTGCAGCCGCTGTGCAGGCACTGGCTTCTGAGGGTGTATTCAGGCTTACTGACTTGCATATTAAACCGCCATCTTTTTCTTCAAGGCCTAAAACTCTATCCATGCCTAGAAAACAATCGCCCAAACCACATGGTCAGGCCCCTATACCTAAAAAACAAAAGAATGGCTGAAGACCTTATTACTCTGAGGGGAAGCCACTCTTCCCCCTCTGAGACCTAGGACTGATTTTCCTTCTGATTCTTCTGATCAGGACTCTGAAATTTCTGTTTCCACTGATGACCAGGATTTACCCTTATCTGCCTATGAGGATTCTGATGCAGAGGACTCCATTCCCTCTACTTCCTTTCCAGAGGATTTCTCTTTTGGTGAAACCTTGGATACTCTTGGGGAGCATTTTTGCTGGGAATGCCAAGATTACTCTGACTCCAAAAAGAGGCTTAGGGATTTCTTACTCCTGCCGCAACACAGGCCTTTAGCTATACCTCCTGTACTGTTCATTGTGGATGATGCCTTCTCGGAATATTGCCTGGCCACTGACTCTTTACCTTTTGCTCCCAAAAAAACTGATAGGTATTAGAGTTCCTGACTCTCACAAGTTAATTTTTAAAAATCCTACTAGGGATCCTGAAACCATTTCTCAGGGTCCCAAGGGCATTTAAGGCTACTACTACCAAAAATCCTACCCCCTCTGATAGAGATTCCAGGGTGCTGAATAGATTGGGTAAGAAGGTATACACTTCTGCAACCTTGCCCATTAGGCCTTAAACTGCCAGTTTCATATGTTAAAGTATCAGCAGCATTTTATTGGATTTCATAAACAGAAATTGATGTTGATTCCTGACTGTGCTGAAAATAGTTTTTTCAGTATTTAATGCATCCTGCTGAACAAGTTGCAACTTTGCAATGTGGTTTTGATTCATTAGAGGCATCTTGCAGGGCTGCTGTCACTGGGTCTGTACTTAGAAGGCATGCTTGGCTTAAGGAGTATTCTTTGCCAGGTCATGTTAAGGCTAATTTGCTGGATGCTCACTTAAACCAAGACAGCATGTTCGGCAACAAAGCAGTAGTAGTACTTAAAAAAATGGAGGAAAAAACTAAATTTATGCAAACTGTTAAAGATTTCCTGCAAGTACAGACTCCCAGTTAGAGCATCTTCTGTGTAGCGACATGCGTGAATGGGCGTTCCTTCATTGAAGGTTGTGCGTTAGGCCCGGCAAGCCAGTCCGTAAAAATCTACTGCCAATCATTAGCGGACCGGAGTTCTGCTGTGGCGACCCCTAACCGGGAAAAGCCGAAAGACAAGCAAAACAGACTCCCAGATATAGTAGGCATTGGCCCTCTAAGAATTGCTTCTTCCAGACCTTCTTAGTCCAAACCGAGAACCAGTAGAACACCCAGGTTGCAGTCCCAAGGGACTCATAGGACTAAGCAGTGGTGGGCTTCCACTTCCAAAACCGGTAGTAGTAACACTCCCTCCTATGCTAAACTGTCTCAGTGACTTAACTTTGCGCCTTCCAAGCCCTGCTCAACTGACTGTTCCTTTAGAGGGCAATATTGCCCTTCAGGCAAAAAATTGGGAACTCATTACCCAGGACAAATGGGTTTTAAATTCTGTTTCCAAAGGATACAGATTCCACTTCCACTCCTTACCAACCCCAAACGGTTGGCCAAATCTACCCTCAAATCAGTGGGCAGAGGCTCAAAAACAAGTTCTTTCTTTTAAGCATCAGGGCTATTCAGCCTGCCCAGAAGAATAATGGGGACAAGGTTTCTACTCAAGACGTTTTTCTGGTACCCAGAAAAGAATTCCTGGCGTCCTATCCCTGAATCTGTCTATCCTAAATGCATTTTTGATGATCCCAAAATTCAAGATGCTAACTCTTCATCAGCTGCTTCCTATGCTAGGCAGAGATGCCTGGTTGGCAACACGGGATTTAAAGGAAGCCTACCTGCACATCCCAATAAGGGAATCTTGCAGAAGATACCTACGCTTCAAAGCAGACTGCATGCACTCTCAGGAGGTGTTTGTGTTTCACTGTTGCAGTCATCACATTTGGATTATCTGCTTGCTGTAGCCCTCAGTCGGCATGATTATCAAAGTCTTGGGTCCTGCATCTGTTGCGGTCTCATCTTCCATGACATCCGGTAGTCAGAGGTACAAATCATGCAGCCGACACCATTACATCAGTATTACTTGCCGTGCAGTGCCCGAAGCAGAAACAGTTCGCAAGTGCCGGTCAGCCGACTCCTGAAATTTTCATTTTCGAATTTCAAAACCAAAGTCTTCAACTAAAGCCAAGTACCCTGTTGGGGAAACCTTTTCTTGCTTTAAACTGATGTCAGTAAAAGACAATAATTGTATTTCTTGTGGAAAGCAAATACCTCATAAAGATATTCATTTGTACTGTATTCCTTGTCTAGACCCTGACCACGGTGTATCTCGCTGTCGGTTTTGTGCCTTATTTAAACAGCAAACTATTCGTCGTCCGTATATTTACGCTTCTAAATATTTTGGTACTCTGTTCAATTACCCAGATATGGCTTTGGTAAGCCACCCAACTACTGACATTCTGAAAAATGCAAAGATAAAGACAGCGACAGACCGCATAGGTCCAAAGCTGCCGACGACGCTTCTCTTAAGCTAGTCACCAGTTCACTGGTATTCAGTGAGGTGCTTTTGCAGCCCCTGATACCTGCTACTTCAGTTTTGCAGGCCTCTACTGAGACCCATTCGGAGTCCGGTATGCCACGAGATGCTTCAACTGTGGAACCTGCGGATGTGTCTACTTTGGATGGCTCCGGAGCCGCTGTGCAAGCACTGGCTTCTGAGGGTGTATTCAGGCCTACTGGCTTGCATATTAAACTGACGCCATCTTCTTCAAGGCATAAAACTCGAACCATGCCTAGAAAATGGACGTCCAGACTGCATGGTCAGGCCTCTATGCCTAAATAAAAAAAATAAGAATGACTGTAGATCTTATTACTTTAATCCGGGGAAAGCCAACCTTCCCCCTCTAAGAGACCTAGGACTTAGTTTGCTTATGATACTTCTGACCAGGATTCTGAAATTTCTGTTTCCTTTGACCAGGATTTACCCTTGTCTACCTATGAGGATTTTGATGCTGAGGACTCTATTCCATCTGCACCCCCCCATCCCCCCCACACACACACACACACACACACACCAGAGGATATCTCTCTTGTTCAAACCTTGCATACTCTCAGGGAGCATTTTCTTTGGGAAAGTCAGGATTTCTCTGATTCTAAAAAGAGGCTTAGGGATTTCTTGCTCGTGCCCCAGCACAGGCATTTAGCTATACCTCCTGTACTGGACATTGTTGAATCCTTTTCGGAGTCTAGCATGGCCCCTGAGTCTTTACCCCCTGCTTCCAGAAAACCTGATAGATATTACAGGGTTCCTGACTCTCAAGTTCCTTTTCAAAAATCCTGCTGCAGATCCTGAAACAGTTTCACCAGGACCCAAGGACATTAAAGCTACTACTGCCAAAAATCCTACCCCCTCTGATAGGGACTCCAGAGGGCTGGATATATGGGGTAAGAAGGTATACACTTCTGCAACTTTGGCCATTACGGCCATGAATTGCCAGTTTCATATGTTAAAGTATTAGCTGCATATTATTGGATTGCTTAAACAGAAAATTATGTTGATTCCTGATTGTGCTGAAAATAAAGATTTACAGGATTTAATGCATTCTGCTGAACAAGTTGGTAAACATACATTGCACTGTGGTTTTGATTCAGTAGAGGCATCTTGCAGGGCTACAGTAACTGGGTCTATACTTAGAAGGCTTGCTTGGGTTAAGGAGCAGTCCTTGCCAGCAGGATTACTGGATGCTCCCTTGAATCAGGACCACCTGTTTGGCAACAAGGCAGAAGAAGTTCTTAAAAAGATGGAGGAAAAAGCTAAATCTATGCAAACTGTTAAAGATTTATTTACAAGTACAACCTCCAAGATTTAGTAGGCATTGGCCTTCTAAGAATTGATCTTTCCTACCCTCTTCCAGACCTTCTCAGTCCAAACCCAGATCCAGCAGAGCACCCAGGCTTCAGTCTCAGGGGACGCATAGGACTAAGCAGTGGGGGGGGGGGGGGGAGCTCCACTTCCAAATCTGGGAGTAATAAAACTCTCCCCTATGGTAAACTGTCTCAATGCCTTCTTTTTAAAACTTCCAAGCACTTCTCAACTGACTGCCCCTTTTGGGGGGAAAGATTGGTCTTCATGCAAAGAACTGGGGACTCGTTACCCAGGACAGATGGGTTTTAAATATTGTCCCAAGAATACAGATTGCACTTCCGCACTTTAGCAACACCAAGCGGTTGGCCGGATCTACCTCCAAATCAGTGGGCAGAGCCCCAAAAGCAAGCACACACTCTCTTAAGCATAGGGGCTATTCAGTTGATACCAGAAGAAGAAAAGGGACAAGGTTTCTACTAGAGATTTTTCC
Organism: Protopterus annectens; assembly: GCF_019279795.1. Lineage (NCBI taxonomy): Eukaryota > Metazoa > Chordata > Ceratodontiformes > Protopteridae > Protopterus > Protopterus annectens. Next base: position 567,105,879 of record NC_056729.1, read on the forward strand.
CGGTACCCAGAAAAGACAATTCATGACGTCCTATTCTGGACCTGCGTACTGTAAACACCTTTTTTGTTAATTCCAAAATTCAAGATGCTGATTCTTCACCAGTTGCTTCCAATGCTAAGCAAAGATGCCTGGTTGGCAACACTAAATTTAAAGGAAGCATACCTGCACATCCCAATCAGGGAATCTTGCAGAAGATACCCACGTTTCAAAGCAGGATACATGCACTATCAGTTCTCTGTACTGCCCTTTGGTTTATCAACTGCGCCCACGGTATTCACAAAGTGCCTAGCTCCAGTCACTGCATTTTGCAGGCAAAGAAATTTTCAAATATACCAATACCTGGACGATTGTCTAATTCAGGCAGAAAACCAGGACTTACTTTTGAATCATCTGGCTTTTGTACAAAGGGTGCAAACTTATCTGAGGTACGCAATAAACTAAAAGAAATCACACCTGGTAACCCTGTCAACAAATTGTATTCCTGAGAGCAAGCTTGAATACAACTTCCCATATGGCTTTCCTCACGCCAGAGAAACACATTCACTTGACAACCTACTTCAAACAAGTGGCCACAAAAACCCTGCTATCTGCAAGGCAAATACTACAAGCCTTTAGTTTCTTGGCCTCCTGCATTCTTCTAATTCCATATGCAAGACTGCATATGAGGAAACTGCAATGGTATCTAAAAATCCTATGGTGTCAACATTCTCAGGATCTAGAAGCAATGATTCCAATCATTCTTTGTCTTTGCCTAGAGTTCCTTTGGTGGCAGAGGCCTGCCATCAAAACAAGGGACTACCATTCACACTAACCCCTGCCACCCAAACCCTAACAGACGCATCAGACTATGCATGGGGGGGGGGGCACCTGGCAGGGATCTGCATTCAGGGTAAATGAAACCCAATTCAAATGCACATTCACATCAGTCATACAGAAATGTTAGCTGTACAGCATGCTTTGACAGCCTTCAAGAGCCACATTCTTCCAGGACAATTAATGGTAAAGAAAGACAACACCACTGTTATGTGGTACATAAATAAGCAGGGGGGTACACATTCTTACCCCCTCTGCAGACTAGACATGGCATTGTGGAACACAGCCTTGAGCTACCAAGTGCATCTACAAGCTCAGTTCCTACCAGGAAAACTAAATACACTGGCAGATGGACTAAGCAGAAACCTCATGGACCCACGTGAGTGGAAACTGGAACAAAGGATTTTCAACATTTTGACAAGCAAATGAGGGAGCCCAGATATAGACCCGTTTGCCTCCCCCTCAGAACTGTCAATTGGAAAAATTTTGCGCAAGGGACTCCCCACAAACGAGCTTGGAAAGTGGATGTTCTGTCCTTCAGCTGGAAAAAAATATCAGTTTATGCCTTTCCTCCTCTGCCTCTGCTCTCCAAAGTACTACTAAAGATCAAACGAGACAAACCAAAGATGATTTTGATTGCACCAGCCTGGCCATGCCAACACTGGTACCCCCTCCTGTGCAGTGTCTCACTGTTGGCCCCATGGCACCTGCCTCAGACTCCTACAGTGCTGTCTCAGCAGGAGAAACCGATTCCGCACCCTCAGCTTCAACCACTGAACCTAGTAGCCTGCCTAATTACCTAAGCTCTCCTTTACCATCCCTCAGTAAACCAGTGATGGATGTCATTTTAGAGTCAAGGGGTTCTAGTTCTAGAAATTCTTGTGTTGAAAAATAGAAAAGATACTGTGCCTGCAACCAGTCTCAAGGGATGAGCACAGCAGTGCCCAATTTACTTCAGATTTTACAATACTTAATGAGATACTTCACAAGGGCCTGTCTTTTTCCTCAGTAAAAATTCACACCTCAGCCATTTCAGCTCATTATAACCCAGAACTTCCCCTCTTGTCATCCATTGCTCAAGCAGATGTTCTTCGTGTTTCACTGTTGCAGTCATTACATTTGGGTTATCTGCTTGCAGATAGCCCTCAGTCGGCCTGATTAAAGTCTTGGGTCCTGCGTCGATTGCTGTCCCTTCTTCCATGATGTCAGGGGTATAAAACATGCAGCCGACGCCATTACATCAGTCTTTCTTGCTGTTCGGTGCCCGAAGCAGAAGCAGTTAGCAAGTGCTGGTCGGCAGACTCCTGAATGTTTCGTTATCGAGTTTCAGAACCGAAATCTTCAACTACAGCTAAGTACCCCGTTGGGGAAACTTTTTCTCCCTTCTTACTGATGTCAGTAAAGGTTAATTGCATTACTTGCGGAAAGCAAATATCTCATAAAGATTTTCATTCGTACTGTATTCCTTGCCTAGGCCCTGACCATGACGTACCTTGCTGTCGGTTTTGTGCTTTATTTAATCAGCGCACTATCCAGCGGCGGTATATTTTCGCCTCTAAATATTTCGGTTCTTTTTTTAATTATCCAGAAATGTCGGTTAGCCATCCCAACTACCAGGATTCTGAAAAAATTCAAAGATAGACAGACACAGGCCACAGAGGTCCAAAACTATCGATGACTCTTCTAAGCCAGTTCTCAGTGAGGTGCTTTCGCAGCACCTGATACCCACTACTTCTGATTCGCAAGCCTCTACGAAGACCCATTCGGAGTCTGGTATGCCGCGAGATGCTTCAGCTATGGAACCCTTGGATGGGTCCGGAGCCACTGTGCAGGCACCAGCTTCTGAAGGTGTATTCAGGCCAACGGACTTTCATATTAAACGAATGCCTCCTTTACTTAGGCCTAAATCTCGATCTATGCCTTAAAAAAACAATGCCCAGACCGCTATGCCTAAAAAACAAATAAGAATGGCTGAAGATCGAATAACTCTAGTCAGTGGTAGCCCCCCCCCCCTTCTAAGAGGCCTAAGACTAAAGTCGATTATGGATCTTCTGATCAGGATTCTGTTTTTTCTGATTCTTCTGATGATCTGGATTTGCCCTTCTCTACTTATGAAGATTCTGATGCAGAGGACTCCATTACCTCTGCTTCCCCTCCTGAGGATTTTTCTTTTGGGAAACCTTACATACTGTAAGGGAGCATTTCCACTGTTAAAGCCAGGATTTATCTGATTCAAAAAAGAGGCTTAGGGATTTCCTTCTCCTACCTCAGCATAGGCCTTTAGCTATTCCTCCTGTAGTAGACATTGATGATGCTTTTTTGGAATCTAGTTTGGCTCCTGATTCCCTGCCTCCTGCTCCCAGAAAACCTGACAGATACTACAGGGTCCCCGAGTCCCACAAGTTCCTTTTTAAAATTCCTATTGCAGATCCTGAGACTGTTTCACAGGGGCCCAAGGACATTAAGCCTTCTACTGCTAAAAATCCTACCCCTTCTGATAGAGACCCCAGGGCGCTTGATAGATGGGGGTAAGAAGGTTTATGCAACCTTGGCCATTAGGGCTTTAAACAGCCAGTTTCTTATGTTAAAGTATCAGCAACATGTTATTGGACTGCTTAAACAGACAATGATGTTGATTGCTGACTCTGTGGAAAATAAAGAATTACAGGATTTTAATGCATTCTGATGAACTAGTTGGAAAACATACTTTGCAATGTGGTTTTGATTCATTACAGGCTTCTTGCAGGGCTGCTGTTACTGGGTCTGTGCTCAGAAGGCATGCTTGGCTCAAGGAGCAATCTTTGCCTGATTATGTTAAAGCTAAATTGTTGGATGCTCCTTTAAATCAGGATTGCCTGTTTGGCAACAAGGCTCGGGAAGTTCTTAAAAAGATAGAAGATAAAGCTAAAGATATGCAAAATGTTAAAGATTTTTTACAAGATGTCCTTCATGGATGCATCTGCAGTCATAACAAGTGGGTTGTCCTGTCGTCAGGCAGCCCTTCAGTCGGCCGGATTCCAAAGTCCGGGTCCGGCTTCGGCTGATGTCGCACTCCTCCCGACGTCATCTCTGTTGGTCTTCGGGTATAAAGGCATCAGCCGACGCCATTTTCCTCAGTCTTTCTTGCCGCGTGGCGCCCGAAGCAGAAGCTGTTCGCAAGTGCCGGTCGGTCGGATCCAGAGATTACTTCACCGAATACTACCAAGACTTCTAAAGCTAAGTACCCGCTGGGGACTCTTTCTTGCCTCAGCCGATGTCAGAAAAAGTTAACAATTGTTTAAACTGTGGGAAACAAATACCTCATAAAGATTTCCACTCTTACTGTCTGCCTTGTTTAGGCCCAGCCCACGACGTAGCAGCCTGTTCGGCCTGTGCTTCTTTCAACCGACGAACGCTTAGGCATCGGTCGGAGTTTGCAGAACAGTTTTTCGGTTCTGATTTTGCGTACATTATGCCGTCGGATCCTCCGACTACCCAATCTAGCAAAAACGCAAAGATAAAGACCGACACTCGGGTCCGCGGTTTCGCCGAAACCACGGTCAAGCAAACATGAGTGTCTCGGTTTCGGCCGAAACCGAGAAAACTGATCAAAGTACAGCTGAACCTATTCCTACAACTGAGGCCCCTGCTACAACTCTTGAAACGACTTCACAAATTTTACCCACTACGGTGGTTGACTTATCAGACACCATCCCCTTGGATGTTTCTACCCCAGCACGTGGTGCTGCTAGGCCTCCAGCAGCCATGTCCATTAAGGCCTTCGCCAGGGCTAAAGCAGCCAAGACTACTAAAACAGTGCCTGTTAAACCACCCACATCCAGGCCCTCTTCTAGTTCTCAAATGCTTACTTTGGCAGAAGATTTAATTTCTTTAATTAGAGGATCTCAATCTCACCCAGACAGGGCCTCTCAGCCCCCAGAGAAGAGACCTAGGGCAGAGCCCCCTGAGCCAGTGTCCTCTGATGATTCTGCTGATGAATCAGACATAACTGACCAGCCAGAGGCTCCCTGCTCCAATTTTGAAGATTCTGATGCTGAAGAATCCATCCCAGCTGCTTCCCCACCAGAAGAATTCTCCTTTGGGGAAACCTTACATGCCATGCGAGAGCAGTTCCAATGGCAGCAACAGGATTTTTCAGACTCCAGAAAAAGACTTAGGACTTTTCTGCACCTCCCACAGCACAGGCCCTTAGCTATACCCCCTGTTCTCTCTGTGGTGGATGATGCTTTCAATGATGTTTGCTCCACTCCAGATTCTTTACCCCCAGCCCCTGCCAAACCAGACAGATTTTACAGGGTGCCAGATACTCATCACCACCTTTACAAGGCTCCACTTGCAGACCCAGAAACTATATCCCAGGGCCCCAAGGCAGTAGCCGCGACCATAGCTAAAACCCTATTCCTTCTGAAAGGGAAGCAAGGTCATTAGACAGATGGGGTAAAAGGTCTACACTTCAGCTACTCTCTCAGCTAGAGCTTTAAACTGTCAGTTTCACATGATACAATACCAAGAGTTTATGCTGGATCAGTTAACTAAAAACTAACCACTGATGAATCTCTTGATAAGAAATATGTATTAGAGATGGTAAATAACATACAACAGGTTAGCAACCATTCCTTAAAATGTGGCTATGATGCACTGGAGGCTTCATTTAGATCAGCCATGACAGGCACAGTGATAAGAAGGCATGCATGGCTAAAGGAACAAGCTTTACCGGATCATGTTAAAGCTAAGTTGCTAGATGCTCCTATGGACAAGACAAGTTTGTTTGGTACATCTGCCCAGCAGGTTATGAAGAAAATGGAAGAAAAGGCAAAATCTGTTCAAACTGTTAAAGATTTCTTGCAGGTTCAACCCCAAGGTTTAGCAGGAACTGGCCTGCCAAAATTGGTCCTTTCCTGACTCCACAAAATTTCAAAGGGGCAGGAATAGACGTTCCAGAGGCAGAAACCAAACCAGAGGAGGTGCCTACAGAGGAAGACAGTGGCAAGGTAACAACAGAGGCACAGACACAGCCACTGCCACTACATCAACACAACCACAGTGACTTAACCTAAATCCGCCTACCAGGGAACAAATAGCAGCTCCTCTAGGCGGAAAGTTAACCTTATTTTCAAAGAACTGGCACTACATAACAAAGGACAAGTGGATTTTACAAACCATAGATCAAGGTTACGGTTTCACTTCCACACCTTTCCAGTCAAAGAGGAATGCCAAATCTACCTCCAAATCAAAAACAGAGGCTCTACGCCAGATAATGGAGTTAGCAAACATGAGAGCTGTGGAAAGAGTGCCAACAGCAGAGCAAGGAAAGGGTTCTACTCCAGACTATTCCTAGTTCCAAGAAAGGAAAAAGTTGGAGACCAATTCTCGACCTGTCCACCTTAAATACATACATCATTGTCCCAAAATTCAAAATGCTGACCCTACAGCAACTTCTTCCCATGCTGGGCAAGGAGTCTTGGCTGGTAACTCTAGATCTCAAGGAGGCATACCTGCACGCCCCATTCGACCAATCTGCAGAAGATACCTCAGATTTCTTGCAGGATCAGAGCACTATCAATTCTCAGCATTGCCTTTTGGCTTATCTACTGCGCCCAGAGTATTCACAAAATGGCTGGCATCAGTAATCGCCCATTGCAGACTGCAGGGAATTCAAATTTACCCATACCTGGACGACTGCCTGCTACAAGGGGACAACAAAAGCAAGCTGACAACAGATTTACAAAGGGTCATTTACTTGCTACAAGCACTGGGATACACAGTCAATTTACAAAAGTCAAGGCTGATACCATCCCAAACAAGGACATTCTTGGGCGCGGAATTGGACACAGTAAAACAAATGGCATTCCTGACTACAGAAAAACAAAAAGAACTCCCTCTGTACTTCATGGCACTAACAAAACTGAACAAGTTAACAGCAAGAAAAGTACTGCAGGCTTTGGGCTTCATGGCATCATGCATAATCTTGGTTCCATTTGCCAGATTACATATGAGAAAACTACAGTGGTACCTAAAGAATTTATGGTCCCAACACAGACACAGTCTAGAAACAGAAATCCCACTAATCCCATGCTTAAAACAGGAGTTCCGATGGTGGGCTCAGGCATGCCAGTCAAACCCAGGCCTACCCTTTCGCAGATGTCAAGCAAGCCAGACCATTACAACAGACGCTTCAGACCTAGGATGGGGGGCCCACATGCTGGACAAATGCGTGCAAGGATTGTGGACACAGGATCAACTTCAACTGCACATCAACCTAAAGGAAATGCTGGCAGTAAAACTGGCAATCCAAAAGTTCAAACCATTTCTCAAAGAGGGCCAGTTGATAAGGACAGACAACACCACAGTCATGTGGTACATCAACAAACAGGGAGGCACTCATTCATACCCCCTATGCAGAATGACCTTGGAGCTGTGGACCCTGGCACTCAGCTACAACATCCAGTTACAGGCAATATTTGTACCAGGGAAAGACAATACACTAGCGGACATATTAAGCAGAACCACTTCGGATGCCCACGAATGGAAGCTCCACCCGGACATCTTCAAGACCATCTCAAAGAAATGGGGAATGCCACAGATAGACCTATTCGCATCACCTCTCAATCACCAGCTCAAAAAATTCTGCACAAGGTCATTCCACCCATTAGCATGGAAAGTGGATTCGCTCTTTCAACTGGAAAGGCCTAACAGCATATGCATTCCCGCCTCTTCCTTTGATACACAAGGTACTACTGAAAATCAAGGAAGAACGTCCAAGGATTATCCTGATAGCACCAAACTGGCCAAGACAACACTGGTACCCACTACTGAGGAGCAGGTCTCGGAACAATATGTGGACAATTCCCCTGATGCCTTTGATGTTAACGCAGAACAACTACAGCATCATACATCCAAACCTAAAAACCTTGCAACTGACTGCATGGAACATCACATAACAGCAGCTATTCCAGAACTTTCCCAAAGAGTTAAAGACATTATTCTTGAAGCACGCAGACCTTCAACAAGAAGGAACTATGCTGGAAAATGGAAAAGGTTTGTCATCTGGAGTACGGAAAGAGGAAAAGATGTGTCAAACATAGATATGCCTAACATTCTGGAGTATCTGGCCGAACTTCTTCATTCAGGCCTGTCCTACTCCTCCATCAAGATACATGCATCAGCTATTCCAGCAGAATACAGCCTTGATACACCTGTTTTTCGCACCCTTTGCTCAGGCAATTCCTCAGAGGAATCAAGAATGTAAAACCTCCAAGGAAACCACCATTACCAGCTTGGGATTTAAACTTTGTGCTAGAAAAGTTGACACTAGCACCCTTTGAACCAGCAGCAACAGCAGACCTACAACACCTGTCATGGAAAACTGCTTTCCTACTGGCAATTACTTCAGCAAGGAGGGTTTCAGAACTACAGGCCTTAATGGCAGTGCAACCCTTCCTAATCTTCCTCCGAGATAGAGTGTCCAGGAGGACTAATCCAACATTTATGCCTAAGGTGGTATCCAGAGTGTCTTTAAACCAGGCAATCCACCTACCTACCTTCTTTCCCAACCCACAAAACAGAGGGGAAAGAATACTGCATACCTTGGATGTACATAGACAGCTACGCTACTACTTGGACAGAACAAAAAATAGCAGAAAGACTGACCAACTTTTTGTAGCCTATGCAACAGGAAGGGAAGGAAAAGCTATTTCCAAACAGACAATCTCCAAATGGATAGGAAATTGCATACGATTCTGTTACTCCTTCCATGGAAAACCAATTCCACAGAACATAAGACCTCATTCTACAAGGGCAACAGCCACTACCACAGCCTTCTTACGAGGAGTGGCAACCAAAGACATTATTGAGGCGGCTACTTGGACCTCCGTGCATACATTTGCCAAACATTATAATTTGCCTCTATATTCCAGATCCCGAGTAGGGTTTGCCACTGCTGTACTGCAAGGGATCCTAAACACACCATAATCTACTTTTATCCTCCTCCCCTAGTTGGCTATGGTATTCTACCCACTTGTTATGACTGCAGATGCATCCATGAAGGACATAGTACAGTTTTGTACCTACCATAAATGTAGATGTCCGAACTGGATAGCATCTGCAGTCAGGATTACCCTCCCTCCTTCCCCTCTGTGGTACTCCTAGGGTGTTTACCCTTCTAATAGCTAGCTGTTGGGGGGGGGGGGGAGTCTTTTATGGTGTATTTGTTTGTGTATATGTACATACATGCTTATTGTTGTGTTTACCTCTATCTATTTGGAAACATTGGCATCTATCCACATTTTAGCCTGCAAAAGGGCTACTGGCATCTGGGGCAAGAAACACTGAGGAAAATGGCGTCGGCTGATGCCTTTATACCCGAAGACCAACAGAGATGACGTCGGGAGGAGTGCGACATCAGCCGAAGCCGGACCCGGACTTTGGAATCCGGCCGACTGAAGGGCTGCCTGACGACAGGACAACCCACTTGTTATGACTGCAGATGCTATCCAGTTCGGACATCTACATTTATGGTAGGTACAAAACTGTACTTTCAGCCTCCTAGCTTAAGTAGGCACTGGCCCTCTTAAGAATTGGTCTTTTCCAGCCCCTTCCAGGTCTTCTCAAGCCAAACCCAGACACAGCAAAAACCCCAGGTTTCCGTCCCAGGGGGCACACAGAACTAAGCAGTGGGGGCCTTCACTTCCAAATCTGGGAATAATAAGACTCCCCCCTATGGTAAACTGTCTCAATGACTTCCTTTTTAAAATTTCCAAGCACTTATCAACTGACTGTCCCTTTGGGGGGAAAGATTGCTCTTCATGCAAAGAATTGGGAACTCATTACCCAAGACAAATGGGTTTTAAATAGTGTCCTAGGGATACAGATTTCACTTCCACATGTTGCCAACACCAAGCGGGTGGCCGGACCTACCCCAAATCAGTGGGCAGAGGCCCAAAAACAAGTAATTTCGCTCTTAAGCATGGGGGCTATTCAGCTGGTACCAGAAGAGGAAGAGGGACAAAGTTTCTACTCAACACTTTTCCTGGTACCCAGAAAAGACAATTCATGGCATCCTGTCCTGGGCCTGGCTACTCTAAACACCTATTTGGAGATTCCAAAATTCAAGATGCCGACTCTTCAGTTGCTTCCTATGCTAGGCAAAGATGCCTGGTTGGCAACACTAGATTTAAAAGAAGCATACCTGCACATCCCAATAAGGGAATCTTGCAGAAGATACATAGACTTCAAAGCAGGCTACACGCACCATCAGAAGATACCTAGACTTCAAAGCAGGCTTACACGCACCATCAGTTTTCTGCACTGCCCTTTGGCTTGTATACTGCGCCCAGGCTATTCACAAAGTGCCTAGCTCCAGATGTCCTTCAAGGATGCATCTGCAGTCCTTACATATGGGTTGTCCTGCCTCAGGCAGCCCTTCGGTCGGCCGGATTCCAAAGTCTGGGTCCGGCGTCAGATGATGTCGCCCTCTCCCCGACGTCAGAGCGCCTGGGGTATAAAAGCGTCAGCCGACGCCATCTTCCCCAGTCTTTCTTGCCGCGTGGTGCCCGAAGCAGAAGCAGTTTGCAAGTGCCGGTCAGCCGGCTCCTGTAACTTCAGCTACCGAAGACTCCCGTTGGGGACTCTTTCTTGCCTCAGCCGATGTCAGATCAAACGCTTAAAGTTAATAATTGCTTGACTTGTGGGAAACAAATACCTCATAAGGATTTCCATTCTTACTGCCTCCCCTGCCTAGGCCCAGACCATGACATCTCGGCCTGTACAGCCTGTGCTTCCTTCAATCGACGCACTCTTAGGCGTCGGGCGGAGTTTACAGAGGAATTTTTGGGGGCTAGTTGCTGTTAGAATATGCCGTCGGAGACTCAGACTTCTCATTTAACCAAAAAACGGAAGGACAAGGACCGACAAACGTGGACCGTGGTTTCGGCTGAAACCACGCCTAGGCCTACTGTGAGTGTCTGTTTTGGCTGAAACAGAGTCCTTGGTACTTCTGACCGTTGAAACCGCACAACTGACAACATCGGCCCCGGTGGCCTCCTCTGAGTCGGTTATAGAATTTCCCTCTGAAACCGGTGCTCTGGAAACATCCAACACCATTTCACTTGATAAAACGACACCAGCACGTGGAGCAGCCAGGCCTCCTGCATCCATGTCCATAAAGGCATTCACTAGGGCTAAAGCTGCTAAACAGCCAAAATCACTGCCTCCCAAGGCTATTCCTCAGGGATCCACTACCGGTTCACAGATTTTAAGTTTAGCTGAGGACCTTATTTCCTTAATTAGGGGCTCTCAGCCTCATCCGGACAGGGGCTCTCAACCCCCTCTAGACAAAAGGCCCAGGGTTGAGCGCACTGATCCCCAGTCTTCTGATGAGGCCTCTGATGACTCTGCTCTATCAGAACACCAGGAGGGAGGCATTTACGGCCTACGAGGATTCTGATGCAGAGGAATCTATTCCCTCGGCCTCCCCTCCTGAAGAGTTGTCCTTTGGGGAGACCCTTCACTCCATGAGAGAGCATTTCAAATGGCAGGGCCAGGAATTCTCTGATTCCAGGAAGAGATTAAGGACTTTTTTGCATTTACCTCAGCATAGGCCTTTGGCTATTCCTCCTGTTTTGAATGTCATTGATGATGTGTACTCTGAGTCTAGCATTTCCCCTGACTCTCTTCCTCCGGCTCCTGTCAAACCCGATAGGTACTACAGGGTCCCGGACTCGCATCATTTCCTTTACAAGGGCCACTCTGCTGACCCAGAAACTATTTCCCAGGGCCCTAAAGGGGTTGTGACTGCCACTACTAAAAATCCACTCCCTTCTGAAAGGGAGTCCAGGGCTTTAGAGAGATGGGGTAAAAAAGTGTATACTTCCACTCTTTCTATGAGGGTGTTAAATTGTCAATTCCATGTGATACAGTACCAAGAGTATTTGTTAGATGAATTGCATAAAAAACTGTCTTCGCCTGAACCCCTAGATCGCAAGGCACTTCAGGATCTGGTACATAACTCCCAACAGGTTAGCAACCATTTCTTGCAGTGTGGTTATGATGCACTGGAAGCTTCATGTAGGTCAGCAATGACAGGTGCAGTCATACGTAGGCATGCTTGGCTGAAGGAACAAACTCTGCCAGATCATGTTAAAGCAAAGCTTCTGGATGCGCCACTGGAAAAGCAAAAGTTATTTGGCTCCACCGCTCAGGAGGTCTTAAAGAAATTTGAGGAAAAGGCTAAATCTGTACAAATAGTCAAAGATTTTCTCCAGGTCCAACCACCAAGATTCAGCAGGAATTGGCCTTCTAAGAATTGGTCCTTTCCAGACACAGAGAGATTTCAAAGAGGCAAGAACAGGCGTGCCAGAAGTAGAGGGCAAGCTAGAGGCTCCTACAGAGGCCGTCAATGGCAGCCTCCAAACCAGAGAGGTAGTGCAGGGCCCTACAACTGCTGCACAAGGACAGACTCAATCATTTTATTTTGACCCTGCCAAGCAGGGCTCAATTGGAAGCACCTTTGGGTGGAAAGCTATCTTTATTCTCAGAAAATTGGCACAGTATTACAAGGGACAAATGGACACTGCAAATAGACAAAGGATACAGGTTCCATTTTCATACGTTACCACAAAGGAAAGGCATGCCAAACCTGCCACCGAATCAAAGGGCAGAGGCTTTCAAACCTACTGCAAATGAAAGCTATAGAAAAGGTTCCTCTCTCAGAACAGGGCCAAGGATTTTATTCCAGACAATTCCTTGTCCCAAGAAAAGAATAGCAAAGGAGGCCTATTCTGGACTTGTCCTCACTGAATACTTATCTCATTGTGCCAAAATTCAAAATGCTGACCCTACAGCAACTCCTTCCCATGCTGGCCACCCAGAATCGCACCTACCCCAGCTTGGGACCTTAACTTTGTTTTTGAAAAACTCACCCTGCCCCATTTGAACCAACAACGTCAGCAGACTTGTTCTCTTGGAAGACAGCCTTGCTTCTGGCCATCACTTCAGCTAAAAGAGTATCCGAGTTACAAGCACTAACGGCTGTAGAGTCCTTCATCATTTTCCACGCTGACAAGGTCTCCCTCAGGACTAACCCATCCTTCATGCCAAAAGTGGTGCCCAGTGTGGCTCTCAACCAATCCATTCATTTGCCCATCTTTTTCCTTACCGCACAAAACAAGGGGGAAGGGATTCTGCACTCTCTAAATGTGCACAGACAACTCAGATTCTACCTAGATAGCACTAAATCATTTAGGAGACTGATCAGTTGTTAGCTTTGCTATAGGAGCAGAGGGCAAGGCCATATGCAAACAAACCATTTCCAAATGGATAGCACACCGCATCCATTTCTGCTATAAGCAGCACAGGAAACCTCCCACCAAGGGGGTCAGGACACATTCTACCAGAGTACCAAGCATTACCACCTGCCTATCGTCTCCAAATCCTGGGCAGGCTTTGCCACAGCAGTCTTGCAGGGCATCCTAGCCAGCTCCCAGTCTTTTTGACTGCCTCCACCCTTTTCTTCAGCATAAGCTGTGGTATGCTCCCACAACTAGAATACTGCAACATAGGAATAGCAGGACAGAATAGTTGCGTAAAAGCTTACCATAACCATAGATGTTCTCTTCCATCTTGCAGTATTTCTTCCCACCCACCAGTTCCCCCAAGTCAATTTCACTTACCTGGTCTACTTATAATCCAGTAGGACACCAGGTCACACACCTGAAATTCACTAGCATCCCTCCTGCTGGGCCTTATTCTCGGACTGCTGGCCTTCAAGTTCTGAGGATTGTGCATGCAGACGTCACACTCAAGGCCCCTGGTTTATGGCTTTAAGTGTGACATCCACCGCACACTGCAACAGCCAAGTTGAAGCTTTTGTATAGGAGCCGACATACGAGTAACCCGAGTGCAGGAAATCCCACAGGTAGAATACTACAACATGGAAGAGAAGGACATCTGTGGTTATGGTAAAATTTTACATAACTATTCTTTCTGTACTTGGAAAAGTATTCTTCTGGTAGCTGTCACCTCTACTGTTGTCTTATTCCATTGTATCCCTAGCACTCTACACCTAAGAATGTTTCCCTGTTCCATCTTACTTTTGTTACTTTTCACTTGAATATAGTTAGTGACTGTGCTGAATTCTGGTTACTTTGTAATACAGTTTGCTGCAGACTACGTAAGACATGACAAACCCACTACAGAACTGTTTCTCCCCTGTAAAGTATCTGAAGGGTGGGGTTGGATGACATGGCATTGGAAGGTAATTGGACACTTGCTCAGGTTACAGTAAATGGAAACACCAGTTCAAACTTGTTTCCACTGGAGTAGCTAGAGTAAAAGCTATGCATTATAGAATAAGAAAGATGAGGGTATAATTATAACAAAAAGAAATAGTTGAATAAAATCTTGATCTTTAAGGTGAAACTCCTTGATGCAGATGATTCCACATAGCTGGTAGAAATAAGGTTTCTCGTGAAGAAGGGGGAGATGACCTGCCTTTCAGAATTGTGGGCAAAGATGAGTGTCCCTAGTAAGTCAAACTCCATAGTTTGGAACCTAGAAGTTTTAAGTCAGATGATTTGCCAGTTACTGCATCCATATCTCATAACTGGTTTTCATTTACACTGTTTTCCAAACCTCCTTTAAGGCTAGCAGTTGGGGCAAGTCTGGCTTTGAGAAACACACTGAAAAATATATGGGACATTCTGTCCTTTATGATTAAAGGTGTTGAAAACGCACTGTGCATTATCGTTTGCATATATCCTCCCCCAGATTGCAGTTTACACGATCAGAATACGTTGTCCATCATAAGGGACTATTTCCTGTGACAGGCTGCAGAGGTCTTTGGAGCTGCTAGGCTACAACTCCCACCTCTGTGTGGAGCACTACTGGACATATTTGAGAAGAAAAGGCTGGGCTTTCGGATATTGGCAAAGACTCTTGCTTCCCCCATAGTGCCTTTTTTAGGCTAGGCTCAAAAGACAAACCCACCTCCATAGGTATCTCAAGGGATAAGAAACTGAGTAATGCTACTCAACGCCAGAAATCTAAACCTCAAGATGTACGCACTCGAAACTCTCCTTAGCATGGAGAACATAGATATCTGTGCAGTAACAGAAACCTGGTTCAAGGCTCCCGGGAGCACCCCAGCGCTACCAGGTTATACCTCAAACCATGCTTTTCGGCCCCAAAACTTGGACCGAACCACAAAAGAAGGGGGAGTATCAATATTCGTCAGATACCCACACCTCCAGGTTGGTGGCACAGCACGAAGCATCAGAGACTATCCATGTGCAACTAACAGTGGGTAAAACTGCCTTCCAGTTTATAGCCTGCAACAGACCACCCCCCCAAACCCAGGAACCCCACTCGGCCTTCCTGAGAACACTGGAAAATATGAAGGTCTCTCCAAACATCATTATATTGGGCGACTTCAACTACCCAAACATAGACTGGGAGCATTACTCTAGCTCCAACACCCTAGCCCAAAGGTTCCTAGAATTTATAAACTCAAATGCTAAACTCCCACAAGAGGGGAAAACATACTGGACCTGATCATCACCAGCATGGGGACTCTATGCTCCAGACTAGAAGTGTATCCCTCACTGGTAAGATCAGACCATAAACTAATCTCACTGGATATTCACATCCCAACCCCACCCCCCTGCCCAGAAAACCACAGTGAAAAACTTCTCTAAAGCAAATTTCACACTTCTCAAAACTGAGGTGGAATCCTTCAAAGCCCCACGAGCCTGTGGAAAATACGGCCCAGACCACAGAATCCTTTATAAACGCATTCTATGAACACCTTCAGGAATGCATGCAATCCCAAATAAAACCAAAACCCAATCCTCCAAAGGCAGACGTCCTGTCTGGTGGACCCCAGCCATAAACAAACTATACAATAGAAGGAGGAAGCTACTACATGATAAAATCCCAAAAAGGGAAGGCATCTCTGATCAGTATTAGCAAAAAACTGCAGGCACTCATAAAGTCATCAAGGCCAGCTTCAAGAGAAAAATTGCACAGGACACTAAGGATAATCACAAGGCTTTCTCTAGTTATGTTAGGAATTTGGGTGGGAATTCCCAGATATGCTCAGAATTAGTCCAAAATGACAAAAAAATACATCGAACCCACAGACATTGCCAACATCCTAGCTGACAGGTTCAGCGCAACCCCCCCACCACCACCAAAAGGGCAAATATCTATCCCAGCAGAGTGCTGCCCCCCTGACATCTCAGATGCTCAGGTAAGAGCCGCCCTCTCCAAAGCAAAAAATTACAGCATCAATGGGACCAGACGGTGTCCCCGGCTGCGGCCTACATGAACTCCAAGAAGAGCTAAACCCAAGCATAAAACTACTGTGCAATCTTAGCCTTACTACAGGATATGTACCCAAAGAGTGGCGTACAGCAACAGTGGTCCCTCTCAACAAAGGTGGTGCCTCAACGGATCCTGGAAACTATCGCCCCATAAGCTTGACTAGCTTGGTCTGCAAAGCTATGGAAAGGATCATCATGGACCTCATAAATAAAGATATCGGGGACCTACAGACACTGGATCCTACCCAGTTCGGCTTTAAGGGCAGATCCTGCCTCTTAAACCTGGTCGATTTCTTTGAAACAGTCACCAAGGCCATTGACAAGGGGAGGATGGTTCACACAGCGTACCTGGACCTTGCAAAAGCCTTCGATACAATACCCCACTTGGGCATTATAGATAAGCTCACCAGCTTAAATATTAACCCCTATGTCACTAGATGGGTTGCAAACTGGCTCAAGGACAGAACCCACATGGTCAGAATTGCTGGAGCCATGTCAGACTCCAAACCAGTTACAAGTGGCATCCCACAAGGCTCAGTCCTGGGACCTCTCGTTCGGTATATACTTCTCGGAGGTACAGGCCAACACGGAAGGACTGTGGCTGACCAAGTTCGCAGATGACTGCAAACTGGGTGCCATAATCGACACTCCAGCCGACACAGGCATCCTCCAAAAGGGCCTCATAGAAACAGACAACTGGTGCCAGAGCAATGGCCTCAAGCTAAACGCCAAAAAGTGTATTGTCATCCCCTTTGGCAAAAACAGTGCCCACAAATTACCACATAGGTGGTAATCCATTAAGTACAGAAGAAGTAATTAGGGACCTGGGGACCCAAGTTGATGGCAATCTCTCATTTGACAACCAGGTGGCCAAAGTGGTTAGAAAAACATTTTATATAGCCCACCTAATCATGAAGGGATTCACATCCTGATCAGGGGAGGTCATCGTGCCTCTTTACTCAGCCCTCATCAGGCCCATAATTGAGTACAATGCCCCTTTTGGGATGTACCACCTGCAGCAACTGGAAAGACCCCAAAAGTACCTCACCCAGAGGATCAAAGGGCTCAAACAGATGCCATATGCTGCCCGTTTAAAGAAACTCCAGCTCTACTCAGTGGCATATCACCTGCTCAGAGGCGATCTGTGCCTGACGTATAAAGCCATGTCCAACCCGGAATTAATGGACATGCTGCACCTCAGAAAATCCAAATCCCATCGAGCTACGCGCTCGAGAGACTTGAACCTCAGCACTGAAATAAATAGGACATGCTGGAGGGACAGATTCATAACCCAGAGTCTCCCTTTACTCTGGAATAAAATCCCAGTCCAGGTTAGGCAGTCCCTCATTGACTTTCCAAGAGGAATCTTGATGAGTGGATGGGAGATCGTAGGTTTACCCCGAGTATCACTTCTGTATCACTGTTAGACAGAGGCACAGTATACTAACCTCGATAAAGGGCATAGCAAAATTAATTTAAAATGGGTGGCAAAAGCCAAACACTCTGGTTAGGCTTATAAATGCCCTAGGGCAGATAGCCTAGTATGAACCTGTGAACCTATGAAAAATACCAGGAACAATTTTCACTGCATTCGTCCCTCACAAGACCCAGATGCGCTTCCCAAGGTTACAGGGCCACCATTATTTTCTTTGCAATAATCTGATGGCTGTCAGATATAGCACTGTGTGCCTGTTGAGCTGCAGGATGCAACCTGTAGAGCTGCAGCCACTGGTACTGAATAATGCAAAATACACTTGGTTCCATGGTCACTACTTAAGATAGTTGTGGACATAATTCTCAGGGATTACTCTTTGTAATTCATTTCAAAACTGTTAAGGGGGTGCCAAGCATTATGGCTGAATCAGCCCCTAGTGACCCCAGTGTTCTTGTATTGCAACAAAAAGTTATTGCGTTCATCCAAAAGATGCAAAAACGGAAAGGCTTCTACTCCAGTCCCATTCTGGACTTCTGGAAAAAAAATTTAAATATCCTTCAAGTCTCATTGCTAAACCCAGAGGCATTATTGGCAACAATAGACCTAAGACGTGTCCCTGCACATTTTTATTCACTTGCAATTTAGGAAATGTATAAGATTGAGAGGGGGAGGCACTCCTGATTCACTTTATCTCCTTTTTCTGTAGCTTAGTCACTGCTCCAGGAGTCTTTTTAGAAAGTATTTGACACCAGTGGTTGCTCTTTATGGGATGAGGAGGGCATATTTACCCATATTTGGACGGTAGCCATTTACATTTCTCCTTCAACAAGATGATAAGGGTGATTTTCTTTGTGTTTCACTGTTGCAGATATTACATTTGGGTAATCCTGCTGGTAGGTTGCCCTCAGTCGGTCTGAGTTCCAAAGTCTTGGGTCCTGCGTCGGGTGCTGTCGCCTCTTCCCTGATGTCAGGTAGTCAGGGGTATAAAACATGCAGCAGACTCCATTTTCTTCAGTCTTTCTTGCCGCACGGTGCCCGAAACAGAAGCAGTTTGCAAGTGCCGGTCGGCCGACTACTGAGATTTTCGTGTTCGAATTTCCGATCCAAAGTCTTCATTAAAAGCAAAGTACCCTGTTGTGGAAACTTTTTTTTTTTTGCTCCAGACCTATGGCAGAAAAAGTTAATAATTGTGTTTCTTGTGGGAAGCAAATACCTCATAAGGACTTTCATTCTTACTGTATTCCTTGCCTAGGCCCTGACCACGACGTTTCAAATTGTCTGTTTTGTGCTAGATTTAACCAACGCACTATTAAGCGTCTGTACGATTTTGCATTAAGCTATTTTGGGCGCAGATTTATTTATACAATGTCGTCGGATAGCCATCCGACTACCGGAGTTAATAAAAAAAAATAACAAGCAACCGAGGTCCAAAACAGACGAAGCTTCTCCTAAGCCAATCGCCGGTTCTCAGTGAGGCTCTTTTGCAGCCCCTGACGTCCGCTACTTTAGAGTCGCAGGCCGCTACCGACTCCCACGTGGAGTCTTCCAGGCCACTGGAAACTCCAGGTATTGGAGCCTCGGAGACTATTCCCTCAGATGAGTCCAGAGCCGTTGAGCAGGCATCTGCTTCTGATGGTGTTTTCAGACCTAAACAATTATATATTAAACCGACTACAGCTTCAAAAGCAAAGACTAAAGCACTTTTAAAGGCAAAGAAACAAGTTCACCAGCCACATGGACAGGCCTCTAAGCCCAAAAAACAAATGCTCAAAATGGCCGAAGACTTAATTACCTTGATCACGGGTTCCCATCCCCCTCCTGATAAGAGGCCTAGGCAAGAGACAGACTATGAATCTTCAGATCAGGTTTCTATCTCCTCTGATTCCTCTTCTGATCAGGAATATTCACTTCCCTCCTATGAGGATTCTGATGCTGAAGAATCTATTCCTTCAGCCTCTCCTCCTTAGGACTACTCTTTTGGGGAAACCTTGCATACCACGAGGGAGCATTTCCACTGGGAGAGAACCAAGATTATTCTGAATCTAAGAAGACTCTGGGACTTCCTTTTACTGCCTCAATACAAGCCTCTAGCTATTCCACCTGTGTTAGACATTGTTGATGTGTTTTCAGAGTCTAGTCTGACCCCTGACTCCTTACCTCCAGCTCCTGTTTAGCCTGACAGATGCTACAGGGTTCCTGACTCTCATAAATTCTTTTTTCAAAACCCTGCTGCAGACACAAACTATTTCTCAGGGTCCCAAAGGGGTTAAGGCTTCCACTGCAAAAAACCCTACCCCCCTCTGACAGAGATTCTAGGGCACTGGTTAGATGGGGGGAAAAAGATTTACACATCTGCTACCTTGGCTATAAGGGCCTTCAACTGCCAGTTTCATATGCTCAAATAGCAATATGTTATGACACTGCTTAAACAGAAAATGTTGGTAAATTCTGAATGTGCAGAAAACAAAGAAATGCAGGATTTATTGCATGCAGCCGAACAAGTTGGAAAGCATACTTTGCAATGTGGTTTTGATTCTCTGGAGGCCTCCTGCAGGGCCGCAGCGGCGGGTTCTGTAATTAGAAGGCATGCTTGGTTAAAGGAACAAAATCTGCTTGATCATGTCAAATCTAAATTATTAGATGCACCATCACACCATGTTTGGTGTTAAGACAGAAGAGGTGTTAAAGAAAATGGAGGACAAAGCTAAATCTATGCAAACGGTCAAATATTTTTTACAAGTACAGCCACCTAGGTTTAGCAGACACTGGCCTACAAAGAATTGGTCCTTTATAGTGTCAGACAGACCTCAAAGGGGCAAATCCAGATGCCCTAGAGGCAGATCCCAGCCACAAGGTTCGTACAGGTCTAAACAATGGGGTGCTTCTACCTCCAAAAGTGGAGAAGACAAATCACAACCCTACAGGAAATGGTCCCAATGACTTCCCCCTGCCTGCACCAAGCACTTATCTTCTGGCAGCACCCTTAGGGGGAAAAAATAGCACTTTTTTCACAAAATTGGCACATTATAACCCAGGACAAATGGGTTCTAGACAGTGTCACAAGGCTACAAGTTTCACTTCCATACTCTGCCAAGGGCAAACAGTTGGCCATACCTTCCAAAAAATCAATGGTCAGAGGCTCAGAAACAAGTTTCATCCCTCATGGACATGGGGACCATTCAACAAGTGCCACAAGAGCAGGGACAAGGATTTTACTCAAGACTGTCCTTGGTACCCAGAAAGGACAAAGCATGGAGACCAATACTGGACCTATCTATTCTAAACACTTTCCTGGATATACCAAAATTCAAGATGTTGACCTTACAGCAGCTTCTGCCCATGCTGGGCAGAAAGGCTTGGCTCATGACTTTAGATCTAAATAAAAGAGGCGTACTTACATGTCCCAATCAGACAAGCATGCAGAAGATACCTGAGATTCAAGGTTGGCTCAAAGCATTACCAGTTCTCTGCATTGCCCTCTGGCTTATCTACTTGCGCCCAGGGTCTTCACAAAGTGCCTGGCAACAGTAATTGCTTTCTGCAGACAAAGAGGACTACAAATATATCCTTACTTGGACGACTGCCTCATTCAAGCAGAGAACAAGGACATTCTACTACAGCATCTGAAGTTTGTGAAAAGACTTTTAACATGCCTAGGGTACACAGTCAATGAAAGTATATCAAAACTAGTACCCTCTCGAGAGATATTCCTGGGTGCAAGCTTAAATACAACTGCCCAGATGGCTTCTCTTGCCAGACAAAGGCAACTGACCACCTATTTCAAGGAAATGGCAACAAAGGACCAGTTATCTGCAAGACAAATTCTGCAGGCTTTGGGCTTCATGGCATCCTGCATCCTATTAATTCCATATGCAAGACTGCATATGAGGAAACTTCAATGGTACCTAAAAAGTGTCTGGACACAACATTGCCATAGCCTGGAAAACCATGTTTACTCTCATTCCCTGCCTGCAACGGGAGTTTCGATGGTGGGCAAAGGCTTGTCACCAAAACAAGGGACAGCCATTCTCACTACCTCCAACCAGGCAGAACCTAACAACGGATGCATCAGGTTATGTCTGGGGGCACACATGGCAGGAAGAGGCATTCAGGGCACTTGGTCCACAAACCAAATGCATCTACATATCAGTCAAAGAGATGCTAGCTGTTCAAAATGCCTTGACAGCCTTCACGGAACTAATTCATCCGGGTCAGCTTCTGATAGACAGACATGGTCATGTGGTACATAAACAAGCACAGGGGCACGCATTCTTACCCCCTTTGTAGACTAGCCATGCTTTGTGGGAGACAGCATTGACTTGCCAAGTTCATCTGCAGGCACAATTCTTGCCAGGAGGGAATAACCTGGCAGACTAAGCAGAAACCTCATGGATCCCCACGAGTGGCACATGGATCCACAAGTCTTCAGCATGATAACAAAGAAATGGGGACGCCTGGACATAGGTCTATTTGCCTCTCCTCACAATTGTCAACTAAAACGATTTTGCGCAAGGGCTTATCACAGACAAGCATGGAAAGTGGATGCCCTATCTTTCAGCTGTAAAAACCTATCAGTATATGCCTTCCTCCACTGCCCCTCCTCCCCAAGGTACTCCTAAAGGTCAGACAGGTAAAAACAAAAATGATTCTGATTGCCCCAGACTGGGCCCCGCCAGTACTGGTATCCAATCTTAAGAAACTTGTCTCAATGCCCAGCCTGGGCCTTGCCTCAAATACCTCATCATTTGTCCCAACAAAACAATCAGATTCTGCACAGTCAACTCAGGACTCTAAACTTGGCAGCATGGCGGATAATGTAGCCATACAAAGCCCACCTCTTAGTAAAGCTGTGATAAGTCATTTTGGAAGCCAGAAGGCCTAGTACTAGAAAATCCTATGCAGGAAAAAGGAAGAGATTTTGTGCTTGGAACCAAGCTCAAGGAACTGATAAAGCTGTACCAAATATTCCTCAGATTTTGCAATACTTAACTGAAATGCTGGACAAAGGCCTATCTTTTTCATCAATTAAAATTCATGCCTCTGCCATTTCGGCTAATTACAATACAGAGCCACCACTCTCTTCTCATCCTTTATTAAGGCAGAGAAGCCAAAAATTTAAGGTCGCCAAGGAGATCACCAATACCCGCATGGGACCTCAATTATGTCTTGGAAGAACTCACCCTACCTCCTTTTGAGCCAGCTGCTACTGCGGATATAAAGTTTTTATCTTGGAAAACAGCTCTGCTCCTAGCAATAACTTCTGCAAGACGAGTGTCAGAGCTACAGGCTCTCATGGCTGTGGAACCTTTTTATCCAGACAGGGTCTCTCTGAGGACAAACCCAACATTTATGCCTAAGGTGGTGTCCAATGTGGCCCTTAACCAAACTATTCATTTGCCAACTTTTTATCCAAATCCACAGAACAAGGGGGAGAGAATTCTGCATTCTTTGGACGTACACACAGCTTATATTCTATTTGGACAAAACTAAAATATTCAGGCAGTCAGAGCAACTACTAGTGGCATATGCTGCAGGATCACAAGGAAAAGCCATCTCCAAGCAGACTATTATTAAGTGGATTGGCCACTGCATTCGTTTCTGCTACTCACAGCATGGCAAGCCAGTGCTTAAGGGCATTAGGCCGCATTCAGCCAGAGCTGCAGCCACTTCAGCAGCCTTTCTCAGAGGAGTACCAACCAAAGACATTTTAGAGGCTGCTACTTGGAGTTCATTGCACACCTTTACAAAGCATTATCATCTGCCACTTTACTCTAAATCCAGGGCAGGCTTTGCCACTGCAGTTCTGCAGGGCCTCATAGCCGCTCCTAATGCTATTTAGCTCCAGCCACCCAACCATAGCTTTGGGACTCTACTCAAATGTAATGACTGCAGCAGTGAAACACGAAGAACACAGTACAGTTGTGTACACTTAACATAAATGTAGATGTTCGAGTGTATTCACTGTTGCAGTCCAGGTTACCCACTCGCCATCCCCCTTTTTTTACTGGAACTCATCTTTCCTTCTCTGATTTACACAACCTATGTGGTGTATTTGCTTGTAGATGAAGGTAAAGTTTATATTGGTGCATGTACTCTTTATATATATATATATATATATAGTGTGTGTATATGTGTATATGTATATATGTACATATGTACATATGTATATATATATATATATATATATATATATATATATATATATATATGTATAAAATTTGGCTATAGGAGGGCACCTGGCATCTGGGGCAAGAAAAACTGAAGAAAATGGCATCGGCTTCATGTTTTATACCCCCGACGACTTGACGTCAGGGAAGAGGCGACAGCACCCGATGCATGACCCAAGACTTTGGAATTCAGGCCGACTGAGGGCAACCTGCCAGCAGGATTACCCAAATGTAATGACTGCAACAGTGAATACACTCTAACATCTACATTTATGGTAAGTGTACACAACCGTACGTTTTCCTTTGCTCAGCAGTGCCTCAAGAAACAGGGGCTCAGCTTCAACCTTCAGAGTTCCAGACTGGAACCTTGACAAAGGACTGTTCTTTGGGCTTCTCCTAAGCAAGCAGATGTCCAAAGATTTTTCTCTCCCAGGAGAAGGTAGTCGGTCATGCAGCTATTCCAGTAATTATCACAGAAAACTATATGAACATTTAGGGAGATTCTCCCTATCCTAGGTCCATATGGCATTCATAATCCCGATGCCATCTCAGGCGTAGCTACACATGAGCAAGATCGATTGGCACATAAGAAACCATTCGGGCCAGCAAGTATGCGTACTGGAGCATGCCTTGCAAGTACTTGTATGCTTGATGAGGGTGCTGGTCTGGTAGATAGCCATTCAGAACACTAGAATTCCTTTCTGCCCCCTGGCCTGCAATCAAACTGTTATCAAGTATTCATCAGGCCAGGTCTGTGGAGCCCACGCACAAGACCTGAAGGTGTACAGCTCTTGGAACAAGGCAGATACAAAATTACATATAAATATGCAGGAATTGCTTGCAGTCCAGTGTGATGTCCTTCTATTCCTGTGTTGCTGTATTCACTAGTGGGTTTACCCTTCTAACCATCAGCTGCTTCAGCCAGGCTTCCAAAGCTTTTCCAGTCCCTGATTGCGCGTCGGGCATGTGACATCTTGGCAGGTACATGGGCCATAAATGTGACTTCTGCGTGCACCAGTCCTCAGAACATTTTAGCTGCCAGCCAGGTGTTCCTGCTACTCCCATATATCAGATCAGTTTGCATCAAAAATAAGTACTCCGTTGTGGATTTTCTTCATTAGTTTGTGTTAACTATAGTCTGTTAATGTCCAGTAAGAGCAAGTGCAGTTGTGGTCGCCAGATTCCCCACATAGACCCCCACTACCAGTGTTTCTTTTGTTTAGGTTAGGGATCAAGATTATAAAAACTGTTCCATTTGTAAGTCATTTGTCCCCAAGACCCTTCGTCACCGACTTCAGGACCTTGATTTATACATTGAAAACTAGCGTCTTAGACAAATCGTTCTTGGAATGGAAGCCGCTTCTGATGCCCCATCTGAACCACCCAGGAAAACGGCAAAGCCTGCGTGGCAGTCTACTTCCACCGCACCTCCCTCTGCCAATTCTCAGTCTGTAGCCACCATTAGCTTGGCCACTGTCTGCCACCTCGGGTAAAGCGGGTACCTATCAGGTGGCGCACAATCCAGAGCAGATGTCTGGGGAGGATATCCTGGCACCTGATTCAGACAACAGGTGGGAACCAGCTTCTGGGATGGGCGCTTCAGAGCGAACATTAGCCACTCCTATGACTTCAAGGCCTACAAAGAAAAAAAAGACTAGGCATATTGTTTCAACCCCAGAGGCCTTGCCAGACTGGCAGCCTTCAGTCAGAGGCTCTACAATGCTTTCCTGGCCCTTAGGCCTACACCAGACCTCACTCGTATTGCTCCACCTCTGCTTAGTCCAAGGCCTGTTCAGCCTGAGAACTCCTAGCCAACTTGGAAAAGAGGAAATGTCTGACTCCTCAGAAGGCTCCTTGTCCTACTCTTCACAAATTTCTTCTCCTCTGGGGGTATGGATCCCCAGAAGAAGCTTCTGCTGAACCTGACTCCCCTGTGGAAGACCTTACATTCAAGGAAACAGTTAATCTTATGAGGGAACGTTTTAAATGGGATTGCTCAGACATGTCTGAGGCTTAGTAAAAATACAATGACTTGATCCAGATGGAATCTCTTGACCCGGCCCCTATCCATCTTGTGCAGCTGGCCTTCCTAGATGCTTTTGCAGCAGAATGCATGAACCCAGATTACCAACCCAACTGCCCCTTGAAGGGGCAGACTGCTTGTAATAGAGTACTTGATACAGAAAAAATATTTTTCAAATGCCAGCAGCTGACCCTGCAGCTATTTCTGGTGCTACTGATAGGGCTACCAAACTTCTCCTTACTACCACTATCCTGCCTGCAGATGAAGACAGCAAGGCCATGGAGAGGTGGGCTAAGAAAATATTCATTTCGGCTAACCTAGCCTTTAGGTCTACAAATTACCAGTCACACATGGCCAAATACTCTTTGGCCTTACTGGATAAAGCTTCTAAGGAACTCCGTGAGATTCCAGACTGCTCTGCAAAGACATCCCTGTCTTCCTTGCTTGGCCTCATCTCCCAAGTCATTAAACATTCCCTTACGTGTCCGTGTGATGCAGCGGAGGCCTCTGCCAGGTCAGCTGCATCTGCCTCTGTATTGAGGCGATACTTCTGGCTGCATCTACTGCCCCTACCGGATGATTTTAAGTCCAAACTCTTGGATACTCCTTTGGATCACTCGGCCCTTTTTGGCTCCAAGGTGGCTGATCTCTTCAAGTCACTTCAGCAAAAAGGGAAAGAGCTCCAAGATCTAAAACATCTACTTGTTTCTCCAGTCCCAAAATTTCAGCGGAGCTCTTCAACCAAGACACAATTTATAAGGAAGTCTTCCAGGCCCTCTGCCCCTTCCAGGTCTTGGAGACTTTACAAGAGGCAGGCTACTCATCCTAGGACTCCTCAGGCCACTGCCCAGAGACCCCCCCCTTTCCAGAAAGGGCAGGCAGCATTTGACTGCCTGCCTCCTTTTCACCCCCCCCTGCCCATACCTCTATCCTCCTGTCTCTCACTGCCTCCTTACATGGGCCCTAGTGACATCCGACAAATGGGTTTTGTCTGTTCTGAAAGTGGGTTACTTCATGTCTTGGATGTCTCCTCCCCCAAAACTTCCTATACCGCTACCTCTCCCCTCTGTAAGCCCTCCTTCCCAAGGTCCTAAACAACCTGTTACTCCAAGCACCATAGAACCCGTCCCCCCTCTGAAGGTCCCTCCTTCAGGATAACACTACCCATTCTCTTTCCACTCGTACTTCCCCAGGCCTTCATGGTGACCATGGACATCAAGGAGGCCTATCTACATATTCCCATAAAACCGTCCTTCAGAAAATTCCTCAGATTCAAAGCAGGCTCCTTGCATTTTCAGATGATGTTCGTGTTTCACTGTTGTAGTCATCACACTTTAGTTATCCTGCCAGGGATAGCCCTCAGTCAGCCCGAATACCAGAAGCTGAGTATTTCTGCGTCAGTTGCTGTCGCTTCAGGACTGAAGTCAGGTCGTCAGTGGTGCAAAAACAGGCAGCCGACTCCATTACCCTAGTCTTTCTTGCTGAGGAGCCCGAAACAGTTCACACAAGTGCCGGTTGGCCGATACTTGAGTTTTCATTTCTGAAATTGAAGTTGAAGTCTTCTAAAGCTAAGTACACCATTGGGGATCCTTTTTTCTTGCTCTTACAGATGTCAGAAAAAGTTAATTGTCTCGCCTGTGGAAAGCAAATACCACACAGAGGTTTCCATTCTTACTGCGTCACCTGTTTAGGCCCAGACCATGACGTACCTCGCTGATGGTTCTGTGCATTGTTCAATCCACGAACGGTTTGTCGCCGGGCCCTTATTGTAGCTAAATACTTTTGTTCTCGATCTCCGTATTCCGAAATTGCTTCGGTAAGCCATCCGACTACCGATCTGAAAAAATGTAAGGATAAAGACAGAGACCGCACAGATCCAAAACAGCCGGTGACGCTTCCGTTAAGCTAGTCACCAGTTCGCCGGTACTCAGTTAGGCACGGTCACAGCCCCTGATGCCCTCTTTGGATTTGCAGGCCGCTACAGAGACTCATTTGAAGTCCAGTAATACCGCAAGACTTGTTTTTGGCTATGGAACCTGCAGATGCCTGTACCCTTGGATGGGTCTGGATCCACTGTGCAGGCACCAGCTTCTAAGGAAGTTGTTCGCACCACCAATTTTCAACAAGCAGACTTCTTTTGCATCTTCAGTTCTTTCTAAAACTACCAAGTTTCTAAGGCCAAGGGTATGAGCTACACCTAAAAACCGACTACCCTAACTCAAGCGCCTACTTCCTTGCCACAGTCACAGCTGCTTAAAATGGCAGATGAACGTATGCTTATTAGGGGAAGCCAGCCTTCCCCTGCTAAAAGAAAGAGACGTGTCCCCAGCAGCTTTATTTGACCAAAAGTCCGATGAGGCTGAGGTTTCTGATTATGAAGATGTGCCCTTATCTGCCTATGAGGATTCAGATACAGAGGAATCCATTCCTTCTGCCTCCCAGAGGATTATTCTTTTGGCGATACCCTACATACGTTGAGAGAGCATTTCCATTGAGAATGCCAGGATTATCCTCAGTCCAGAAAGAGACTCAGGGAATTTTTAGATTTACCACAGCACAGACCCTTAGCTAATCCCTCCTGATGTTCTTCGTGTTTCACTGTTGCAGTCATTACATTTGGGTAATCTGCTGGCAGGTTGCCCTCAGTCGGCCTGATTAACAAAGTCTTGGGTCCTGTGTCAGTTGCTGTCCCTTCTTCCATGACGTCAGGTCGTCAGGGGTATAAAACATGCAGCTAATGCCATTACATCAGTCTTTCTTGCCGCACAGTGCCCGAAGCAGAAGCAGATGTTCTTCGTGTTTCACTGTTGCAGTCATAACTGTAGGGTGTTCCTGCCGGCAGGCAGCCCGATGTCGGCCAGTATTCCAAAGTCTGGGTCCGGCGTTGGCTGTATCAGCAAGAACCCTGACGTCAGAACGCAGAGGTATAAAGCCGTCAGCTGACGCCATCTTCTCCAGTCTTTCTTGCCGTGCGGTGGAAAGCAGCTCGCAAGTCGTTGGTTGGCACATTCAGGAAAACGTGCTTTGTCGTCGGTCCGAAGTTTTTTACTTCTCTTCTCAAGCTAAGTACCCCGTTGGGGAATCTTTTTCTTGCTCCTCCGATGTCAGAAAAAGTTAATAATTGTATATTGTGTGGGAAAACAAATACCTCAAAGATTTCCACTCTTACTGTCTACCTTGCTTAGGCCCTGACCACGACATTTCTTGCTGTCAGTTCTGTGCCAGGTTTAATTCTCGCACTATCAAGCGTAGGTACGATTGGGCCTTGAATTATTTCGGTAGACGATTCAATTACAGGATGTTGTCGGATACCTTACCGACAACCGGAATTCAAAAGAAACGCAAGGACAAGGATAGGCCTCCGAGGTCCAAACAGGATACTTTGCAGCCGGAGTCAGCTTCGGGTTCGGCGGTCGTCAGTGAGGCGCTTTTGCAGCCCCTGTTGTCCGCCACTTCGGAACCGATGGCCAACACGGACTCCCATGGGGAGCCATCAAGGCCTAGTATTTTATCTGCTGCAGGACCTTCGGACGTCGCTCCTTCAGATGGGTCTGGAACTGCTGTGCAGGTACCGGCTTCTGAGGGGGTTTTCAGGCCTTCTCATATCACTATTTCTGCAAAGGCAAAGTCAAAGACTCCTGTTAAACCTAAGGTTTCTTCTCAAGCTGCTTCGGATACAGCTCCCAAGACCCAGAAGCAATTACTACGGATGGCTGAGGATTTGCTTACAATTATTAGGGGTTCTCACCCTCCTCCTGAAAAAAGGCTTAGACAGGATATACCTTATGATTTCTCTGATGAGGCTTCTGTGTCTTCTGTCTCTTCCTCTGACCAGGATTATTCTTTTCCTCCTTATGAGGATTCTGATGCAGAGGACTCTTTATCCTCTGCTTCTCCCCCTGAAGATTTCTCTTTTGGGGAAACCTTACATGAGATGAGAGCATTTTCATTGGGAAGGTCAGGATTACTCTGCTTCCAAGAAGAGACTTAGGGAATTTCTCCTTCTCCCTCAACACAGGCCTTTGGCTATTCCTCCTGTACTTGATATTGTGGATGATGCTTTCTCTGAAGCTAACCTGAATCCTGATTCCTTTCCGCCTGCTCCTTCTAAGCCTGATAGATTTTACAGAGTCCCTGATTCCCATCAATTCTTATTTAAGAACCCTTCTGCGGATCCTGAAACTATTTCTCAGGGTTCTAAGGCTGCTAAGGCCACTTCCTCTAAAAATCCTATTCCCTCTGAAAAGGATTCTCGTGCCTTGGACAGGTGGGGCAAAAAGGTTTATACTTCTGCTACTCTTTCTATCAGAGCTTTAAATTGCCAGTTTCACATGTTCAAGTATCAGCAATTTCTTTTGTCTGTTTTAAAGCAAAGGATTTCTACCTTTCCTGCATGTGCAGAGGACAAGAAATTACAGGATGTATTGCATGCAACTGAACAAGTTAGCAAACATAGTTTACATTGTGGTTTTGATGCCTTGGAAGCTTCTTGCAGGGCCGCAGCCTCTGGTACTGTTATCAGGAGACATGCTTGGCTTTGTGAGCAGAATTTACCTGAGCAGGTTAAGGCTAAACTGTTAGATGCCCCTGTTCAGCATGATGTTTTATTTGGATCCAAGGCTGAGGAGGTTATTAAAAAGATGGAAGAAAAAGCAAAATCTATGCAGACTGTGAAAGATTTCTTACAGGTTCAGCCTCCTAGATTTTCTAGGAATTGGCCCTCCAAAAATTGGTCCTTTCCCACGTCTGACAGGCCTCAAAGGGGAAGATATAGATGCCCCAGAGGTCGAGCTCAGGCACAGGCCTCTTACAGGTCCAGACAATGGACTGCTTCATCACCTAGAAGGGGTGAAGACAGATCTCCGTCACAAAGGAAGCAGTCCCAATGACTCCCTCTGCTAGGCTACAGGTCCTCTTTGCCTGGAAGCCCCTCTCGGAGGAAAACTTTCTCTTTTCTACCAAAATTGGACTCAGATTACCCAGGACAAATGGGTTTTAGACATGATTTTAAGAGGTTACAAATTCCACTTTCATACTCTGCCAAGGTCTATCGGTTGGCCAGATCTGCCAAAACATCAGTGGTCAGAGGCCTTAAATCAAGTGGACGCCTTATTGGCCATGAGAGCCATAGAGCCTGTTCCACTTTCAGAGATGGGAAAAGGTTTTTACTCAAGACTATTTCTGGTTCCAAGAAAGCAAAATTCATGGAGACCGATTCTCGACCTTTCGGTATTAAACACCTTCCTGGAAATTCCAAAATTCAAGATGCTTACTTTACAACAACTTCTTCCAATGCTCTCCCAGGATGCTTGGATGGTGACATTGGACTTGAAAGAAGCCTACCTACACATTCCCATCAGGTAGAAACGCAGGAAATACCTCAGGTTCGAGGCACTCTCAATTCTCTGTACTGCCCTTTGGTTTATCTACTGCGCCCAGAGTCTTTACCAAGTGCCTGGCTCCAGTAGTAGCTTATTGCAGACTCCAAGGGATTCAAATTTACCCCTACCTGGACAACTGCCTGATTCAGGCGGATAGCAAAGACCTTTTACTTCAGCATCTGCATTTTGTTCAACGTCTTCTCCTTATACTGGGATTTTCAATGAACACACAAAAGTCATATTTGATCCCCTCTCAGCAAATGATCTTTTTGGGAGCTCTTCTAGACACAAACTTGCAAAGGGCCTTCCTCACTCCAGAAAAACAATTACAGCTGGCCTCAGTTTTCAAAACCTTGGCTACTTTAACTGAGCTCACTGCAAGGAAATTCCTGCAGGCATTGGGCTACATGGCTTCTTGCATCCTGTTGATTCCAAATGCAAGACTTCACATGAGAACTTCAATGGTACCTAAAGAGTGTATGGTCACAGCATTACCACAGTCTGGACACTGATTCCACTGATTCCCTGCCTCCAGAAGGAGTTCCTTTGGTGGTCCAGGGCTTGTGCTTTAAACGAAGGGAATCCCTTCCGTCTGCCTCAACCTTCTCAGACCATAACCACGGACTCTTCGGATTATGCTTGGGGAGCTCATTTTCAAAATCTTTGCCAGCAGGGTTCTTGGACAAAGAAGCATCTAGCCTGGCACATCAACTTGAAGGAAATGTTGGCAGTTCAGAATGCTCTTCTAGCCTTCCAAAAACATCTAAATCCGGGGCCTCTTCTGATTCATACAGACAATACCACAGTCATGTGGTACATGAACAAGCAAAGGGGGCTCTCATTCTTACCCCCTCTACAGACTAGCCATGAATTTATGGGACACTGCTTTAAATCTGAATCTGCATCTTCAAGCTCAATTCATTCCAGGAAAACAGAATCTCTTAGCAGACAGCCTAAGCAGAAACCTTTTGGATCCTCACGAATGGATGCTGGACCCCAGCCTATTCAGCAAGATTACTGCAGTTTGGGGTTGTCCTCAGATCTGTTTGCATCCCATCTCAATCATCAGCTGCGTCTCTTTTGCACCAGGTCCTTCCACAAAACAGCTTGGAAAGTGGATGCCCTGTCATTCAGCTGGAGGAACCTTTCGGGATATGCCTTCCCTCCTCTTCCTCTTCTTCCTCTTCCTCATGTATTACTGAAAATAAAACAGGACAAGCCCAAGATAATCATTCTGATAGCTCCAAATTGGCCTCGGCAGTTTTGGTATCCAACCTTAAAACACCTGTTCCTCGAACCTCCTTGGATTCTACCTCTGAACCCTTCTCTTCTGTCCCAACATCAGGGTCAGATGCTACACCCTCAAATCAAGACCCTATGTCTGGCAGCTTGGCTCTTCAAGGGCCATTGATTCCTTCTGCTCTTCCCAAACAAGTTTTAGATGTTCTTTTAGAAGCTGGACGACCTAGCACTAGGAAATCTTATGCTTCTAAATGGAAAAAGATTTTGTATTTGGATGCAGGACCGAGGTTCTAACCCTATTTTGCCTGATATTTCCTCTATTTTACTTTACCTCTCAGACCTTTTGCTTAAAGGCCTCTCTTTTTCATCCATCAAAATTCATGCTTCTGCTATCTCAGCTCATTTCAACACTGATCCTCCCATCTTTTCTCACCAATTGGTGAGACAGTTTTTAAGAGGGGCTAAGAACTTAAGACCTCCTAGATCTCCTCCTGTTCCTGCTTGGGATCTTAATTATGTCTTGGAGAAACTTACTTTGCCTCCTTTTGAGCCTTCTGCGGCTTCAGATATCAAGTTCTTATCCTGGAAGACAGCCATTTTGTTATCATTGACTTCTTCCAGAAGGGTTTCAGAGTTGCAAGCTCTCATGGCTGTGGAACCATATATTATTTTCCACCAAGACAGAGTTTCCTTGAGGACCAATCCTACATTTATGCCTAAGGTGGTTTCGAAAGTGGCTCTAAATCAGACTATTCACCTTCCTACCTTCTTTCCTAATCCTCAAAATAGAGGGGAAAGGATTTTACATTCATTGGACATACACAGACAGCTACGATTTTACCTGGACAAAACTAAAGATTTCAGAAAATCTGATCAATTGCTTATCTCTTATGCCTCCAGTTCCCTAGGTAAGGTTATTTCTAAACAAACTGTTTCCAAATGGATTGCTCATGGAATAAGGTTTTGTTACTCTCACTATGGGAAACAGATTCCAGGTACTGTTAGAAGTCATTCTACTAGAGCAGCTGCCACTTCAGCAGCTTTTCTCAGAGGAGTTCCTACCAAAGATATTTTGGAAGCTGCCACTTGGAGTTCAGTGCATACTTTTTCCAAGCACTATAATCTCCCTCTGTATTCTAAGTCTAGGGCAGGCTTTGCCTCTGCTGTTTTGCAGGGTCTTCTTGCTGCCCCTACTTCTGCATAACCTCCTCCCTCTTTCACTGCTTTGGGATTCCACCCTACAGTTATGACTGCAACAGTGAAACACGAAGAACATAGTACAGTTGTGTGCACCTACCATAAATGTAGATGTTCGAGTGTCTTCACTGTTGCAGTCGGTGTTTCCCTCCCACCAATCCCCTCTTATTTTTTGCTTGTTCTATCCTCCTCTTCCTTTGTGGTATATTTGTGTTTCTTGTTGGGACACCTTTTGGTTATTTTGGGGGCTTCTGACATCTGGGGCAAGAAAGGCTGGAGAAGATGGCGTCGGCTGACGGCTTTATACCTCTGCGTTCTGACGTCAGGGTTCTTGCTGGTACAGCCGGACCCAGACTTTGGAATTCTGGCCGACCTCGGGCTGCCTGCCGGCAGGAACACCCTACAGTTATGACTGCAACAGTGAAGACACTCAAACATCTACATTTATGGTAGGTGTACACAACTGTACTTTCGCAAGTGCCGGTCGGCCGACTCCTGAAATTTTCATTTTCGAATTTCAGAACTGAAGTCTTCAACTAAAACCGAAGTACCCCGTTGGGGAAACATTTTCTTGCTCCTTACCGATGTCAGTAAAAGTTAATTGTATTACATGTGGGAAGCAAATACCTCATAAGGATTTTCATTTGTACTGTATTCCTTGCCTAGGCCCTGACCACATTGTGCCTTGCTGTCGGTTTTGTGCTAAATTTAATCAATGCACGATTAAACTTTGGTATGTTTTTGCTTCTAAATTTGGCTCAAGATTTAACTATCCAGAAATGTCGTCAGTTAGCAATCCGACTACCGGAATACCTAACAAACGCAAAGAAAAAGGCAGACCGTCGAGATCCAAAACCGCCAACGCTTCTCCTAAGCCAGTCGCTGGTTCACCGGTACTCAGTGAGGCACTTTTGCAGCCCCTGATACCCGCTACTTTTGATTCGCAGGCCTCTACTGAGAGCCATTCGGAGTCCGGTATGCCGCGAGATGCTTTTAAGTATTGAACCCGCGGATGTCTTTACCTTGGATGGGTTCAGAGCCACTGTGCAGGCACCAGCTTCTGAGGGTGTTTTCAGGCCTAAAGATTTGTATTTTAACCAGACGCCATCTTCAAAACTAAGGCCAAAATCTACTTTTATGTCTAAAAAACTGACTCTTGGGCCACGTGTACAGGCCCCAATGTCTAAAAAACAAATCAAAATAGCTGATTTGATTACCTTCATCTGGGGTAGCCATCCCCCTCCTGCTAAGAGGCCTAGGCAAGGCACTGACTATGAATCTTCAGATCAGGCTTCTATTTCTTCTGATTCTTCTTCTGAACAGGATTTATCTATACCTACTTATGAGGACACTGATGCAGAAGATCCCATCCCTTCTGCTTCTCCCCCTGAGGATTTCTCTTTTGGAGAAACTTTTCATACCTTAAGGGAAAGTTTCCACTGGGAAAGTCAGGATTTCTCTGAATCTAAAAAGAGACTTGGGGATTTTCTTCTTCTTCCTCAGCATAGGCCTTTGGCTATACCTTCTGTTCTAGACATTGTTGATTTTTCAGAATCCAGTATGACTCCTGATTCTCTGCCTCCGTCTACTAGTAAGCCAGACAGGTACTACAGGGTTCCTGACTCCCACAAATTCCTTTTCAAAGTCCCTTCTGATCCTGAATCTATTTTTCAGGGTCCCAAGGGCGTTAAGGCCTCTACTGCTAAAAATCCCATCCCTTCTGACAGATTCCAGGGCGCTGGATAGATTGGGTAAGACGGTTTATTGGCAATCAGGGCTTTAAACCGCCAATTTTATATGCTTAAATATCAACATGTCATGGGCCTACTTAAACAAAAAATTATGTTGATCTTTGACTGTGGAAAATAGAGTTGCAGGATTTATTACATTCAGCTGAACAAGTTGGAAAACATACTTTGCAATGTGGTTTTGATTCTTTGGAGGCCTCTTGCAGGGCTGCTGTAACTGGATCTGTGATGAGGCATGCTTGGCTCAGAGCAAAATCTGCCCGACCATGTTAAAGCAAAATTGTTGGATGCTCCTTTACAACAGGGCAGTTTCTTTGGTAATAAGGCTGAAGAAGTTTTAAAAAAAGATGGAAGATGAAGCTAAATCTGTGCAAACTGTGAAAGCTTTCTTACAAGTGCAGCCACCCAGATTTAGTAGGCACTGGCCTACTAAGAACTGGTCCTTTACAGTCTCCTCAAGAGCCGCTCAAGTGAAATCCAGACATTCCAAAGGCTCCAGGTTTCAGTCACAAGGAACTTTTAGAACAAAACAATGGGGTGCCTTCACCTCCAAACCTGGAAGCAACAAGGCACCTCCCTATGGTAAACAGTCTCAATGACTTTCCTCTACAATCACCAATCACTTACCTTTTAGCCGCCGCTTTGGGGGGAAAACTGGCATTTCATGCATGAAACTGGCAACTGATTACTGAGGACAAATGGGTTTTAAATATAGTATCCCAGGGATACAGATTTCATTTCTACACGTTGCCAATCCCAAACGAATGGCTGGTTCTGCCTCCAAATCAGTGGGCAGAGGCCCAAAAGCAAGTTCTGTCCCTCATGAATATGGGGGCTATTCAACCAGTACCAGAAAAGGAAAAGGGACAAGGTTTCTATTCAAGACTTTTCCTGGTACCCAGAAAAGACAAATCATGGCGTCCAATTCTAGACTTATCCATTCTAAATACATTTCTGGCCATTCCAAAATTCAAGATGCTGACTCTTCAACAGTTACTACCTACGCTAGGCAAAGATGCTTGGTTGGTAACTCTAGACTTGAGGCTTACCTGCATATCCCAATCAGGGAATCCTTCAGAAGATACCTCTGCTTCAAAGCAGGTTACTTGCATTTCCAGTTCTCTGCAATGTCCTTTGGCTTATCTACTGCGCACAAGGTCTTCACAAAGTGCCTGGCACCAGTAATTGCATTTTGCAGGCAAAGAAATATTCAAATTTATCCATACCAGGACGATTGTCTAATTCAGGCAGAAAACAAGGACTCTCTTCTAAAGCATCTTGCGTTTGTAAAAAGGGTTCTAACTCGTCTAGGGTACGCTGTAAACGAAAAGAAATCACAGCTGGTACCTCCTCAAAAAATTACATTCCTGGGTGCAAACTTGAATACATCTGCCCAGATGACTTACCTTGTGCCAGAAAAGCAAATTCAGTTGATGACTTCAAACAGGTAGCCACAAAACCCAGCTATCTGCAAGACATATTCTTCAGGCCTTGGGGTTCATGGCCTCCTGCATTCTTCTAATTCCATATGCAAGACTGCATATGATGAAACTTCAATGGTACCTAAGAAGTTTATGGAGTCAACATTGTCACAGCCTGGAAACAATGATTCTGATTATACCTTGCCTGCAGCTAGAGTTCCTATGTTGGGCAGAGGCCTGC
Organism: Protopterus annectens; assembly: GCF_019279795.1. Taxonomy (NCBI): domain Eukaryota; kingdom Metazoa; phylum Chordata; order Ceratodontiformes; family Protopteridae; genus Protopterus; species Protopterus annectens. Next base: position 567,142,864 of record NC_056729.1, read on the forward strand.
CACCAAAACAAGGGGCTGACATTCACTCCACCCTCTGCCACCCAGACCCTGACTACAGACACATCAGACTATGCTTGGGGGGCACATCTGGCAGGGAAATGCATTCAGGGCAAATGGAGCCCAAATCAAATGCACCTACATATTCATCAGAAAGAGATGCTAGCTGTACATAATGCTCTGACAGCCTTCAAGGGCTACCTTCATCCAGGACAACTACTGATAGACAGACAACACCACAGTTATGTGGTACATAAACAAGCGGGGGGGGGTACACATTCCTGTTCTCTTTGCAGACTAGCCATGGCATTGTGGAACACTGCCTTGACTTATCAAATAAATCTACAAGCTCAATTCCTGCCAGGAAAGCTAAATATTCTGGCAGACGAACCAAGCAGTAATCTTATGGACCCACACAAATGGAAACTGGAGCCACAAGTTTTCAACCTGTTGACATGCAAATGGGGGAGCCCAGACAGATCTTTTTGCCTCACCCCGGAGCTATCAGTTGGACAAATTCTGCGCAAGAATTCATCACAAAAAAGCTTGGAAAGTGGATGGCCTATCATTCAGCTGGAAAAAACTTTCAGTATATGCTTTCCCCCTCTGCTCTCCAACGTCCTACTAAGTCAGACAGGACAAACCAAAAATGATTTGGATTGCTCCAGACTGGCCTCGCCAACACTGGTACCCACTCCTGCGCAATGTGTCACACCTTCCTCTGTGGCACCTGCCTCAGACACCTTATCTACTGTCCCAGCAGAACTACCAAATTTTGCAAACTCGGCTCCAAACTTTGAATCTTTCAGCATGGCTAATCATCTAATTTCTCCCTTGGCATCTCTCAGCAAACCTGTGATTGGTGTCATTTTGGAGGCTAGAAGGCCTAGTAGTAGAAAATCTTATGCTGACAAATGGAAAAGATTCTGTGCCTGGAACCAATCACAAGGAATAAGTACAGCAATGCCCAATATTCCTCAGATTCTGCAATACTTAACTGAGATGCTTCACAAGGGCCTATCCTTTTCTTCCATAAAAATCCATGCCTCTGCCATTTCAGCTCATTACAACACAGAACCTCCCCTCTTCTCACATCCTCTGCTAAAGCAGCATCTCAGAGGGGCCAAAATGTAAGACCTCCCAGGCGAGCACCAACTCCTGCATGGGACCTCAATTTTGTTTTGGAAAAACTCACTCTACCTCCTTTTGAGCCAGCTGCTACTGCGGACCTAAAAATTTCTCTCTTGGAAAACAGCTTTCCTTTTAGCAGTAACTTCAGCTATAAGGATTTCAGAATTACAGGCTCTTATGACAGTGGAGCCTTTCATTATTTTTTATCTGGACAGGGTGGCACTCAGGACCAATCCATCCTTTATGTCTAAGATGGTATCCAGTATGGCTCTTAATCAGACCATTCATCTGCCAACTTTCTTCCCTAATCCACAGAACAAGGATGAGCGGATTCTGCATTCATTGGATGTACACAGACAACTTAGATTCTACTTAAACAGGACAATATCTCAAGAAAATCTGAACTATTGGTGGCATTTGCTGCAGGGGCAGAGGGAAAGGCTAATTCAAAGCAGACTATTTAAAAATGGATAAGCCATTGTATTTGTTTCTGCTATATGAAACATGGTAAACCTATCCCCAAGGGGATCAGATCTCATCCCACCAGGGCTGCATCTACTTCTGCAGCCTTTCTCAGAGGGGTTCCTACCAGAGACATTCTAGAAGCTGTTACCTGGAGCTCAGTTCATACATTCACCAAACATTACCATTTACCTCTCTTCTCTAAATCCAGAGCTGGCTTTGCCACTGCTGTCTTGCAGGGCCTTATAGCTGCTCCTAATGCTGTATAACTCCATCCTCCCAACCATAGCTTTGGGATTCTACCCATATGTAATAACTGCAACAGTGAAACACGAAGAACCTAGTACAGTTGTGTACACTTACCAAAATGTAGATGTTGTAGTGTATTCACTGTTGCAGTCCTGGTTACCCTCCCTCCAGCCCCCTGTTTTTCTCTAACTATACCTCTCCTTTCTTTTACTATGGATAAAAGCCTTTTTGGTGTATTTGCTTTTGTTTGGAGGTATACGTTTTGTGTTTTACATTTTTTATGTATATATATATATATCTATATATACAGCTCCCCATTTGGGGGGCACCTGACATCTGGGGCAAGAAAAGCTGATGTAATGACGTCGGCTGCATGTTTTATACTCCTGACTACCTGACGTCATGGAAGAAGGGACAGCAACCGATGCAGGCCTCAAGACTGTTAATCAGGCGGACTGAGGGCAACCTGCCAGCAGATTACCCAAATGTAATGACTGCAACAGTGAATACACTCTTACCATCTATATTTATGGTAAGTGTACACAACTGTACTTTCTGGATGTTGTGGATGATGTCTTTATGGAATGCAGTCTTAACTCCCGATACTTTACCCCCTGCTCCCAGGAAACTTGACAGGTACTACAGAGTCCCTGACTCTCACAAATTTATTTTCAAAAATCCTACTGCTGACCCAGAGGTAGTCATCTCCCAAGGACCTAAAGGAATAAAAGCCTCTACAGCTAAGAATCCCACCCCCTCGGATAGGGATTCCTGAGCTTTAGACAGATGAAGTAAAAAGGTATACACCTGCAACTCTTGCCCATTAGAGCATTAAATTGTCAGTTCCACATGCTGAAATGCCAGCAACATACTATGGAACTTATTAAGCAAAAATTATCTACCTTCCCTGACTGTGCAGAAAATAAAGAATTACAGGAGCCTTATGCATTCTGCAAGCCAAGTCAGCAAGTATACCCTGCAATGTGGGTTTGATGCCCTAGAAGCATCTTGCAGGGCAGCAGTCACAGGTTCTGTACTTAGAAGGCATGCTTGGCTTAAGGAGCAGACCTTGCCAAATCAAAATTATTGCACGCACCTCTGAACAAGGACAGTCTGTGTGGCACCGAAGCAGAAGAGGTTTTAAAAAAGTTGGAAGAAAAAGCGAAGTCTATGCAGACAGTTAAATATTTTTTCCAAGTGCAGCCTCCAAGATTCAGTAGGCATTGCCCCTCAAAACATTGGTCCTTTCCAGCCCCCTCAAGGCCACCTCAGAATAGACCAAGGGGAAACAGACCCCCCCCCCCAGACTAAATTCTCAGGGTCTGCGGAGATCTAAGCAATGGAGTACCTCCACTTCTAAAACAGGGAGTTGTAAGCCACCCCGTTATGTAAAGAATTCACAGTGACTTCTCAACTCCTCCCATCACCTATGCCCAGTTGCTCGTGCCCCTAGGAGGAAAACTTGCCTACCATGCAAAAAACTGGACCTCTATCACCAACGATAGATGGGTCCTCAACATAGTATCCCAGGGGGACAAATTTTTTTTCCTCACACTGTCTACCCCAAAAGGGTTCCCAGACTTTCTTCCAAACCAGTGGGCAGAGCCACAAAACCAAGTTCAGTCCCTGCTCTCCATAAGGGCAATTCAGCCTGTTCCTGTAGAACAGATATGCCAAGGTTTTTATTCCAGACTTTTTCTGGTACCTAGAAAAGAGGACACCTGGCACCTAATCCTAGATCTGTCCATTCTAAACACCTTCCTGGTGGTACCAAAATTCAAAATGCTCACCCTACAGCAGCTTCTCTCTATGCCTGGGTAGCAATCCTAGAACCTAAAGGAGGCCTATCTGCACATCCCAATCAGGGACTCCTGCAGGAAATGTCTTGCGTTTCAGGGCAAGATTCTGTACATTATCAGTTCTCTGCACTTCCCTTTGGCTTTATCCACTGCTCCCAGAGTTTTCACAGAATGCCTGGCTCCAGCTATTGCAGAGAGAAGAATATTCAAATGTATCCCTACTTGGACAATTGCCTGATTCAGGCAGACAAGTCAGGGAAAAGCTGTTGCAGCACCTGACATTTTTAAAGGGCCTTCTAACTTCCCTGTGGTACACCATCAACAAAAAAAAATCCAAACTAGTCCTCAGTCAAAAAAAATTGTATTCTTGGGAGCAAGCATGGAGACAGCATCCCAAATGGCATTCCTTACTCCAGGAAAACAAGCCTGACAGGCTACTTCTCTGAAATGGCCACCAGAACCCAGTTATCTGCAGGGAAAATCCTGCAAGCTCTAGGGTTCATGACCTCCTGCATTCTACTAATTCCATATGCCAGACTGCATATGAGGAAACTTCAGTGGTACTTAAAAAGTCTTTGGTGCCAACATCCTCCGGACCTGGAAACCATCATACCTGTGATACCTTTTCTAAGGAAAGAGTTCCTTTGGTCGCAGCAGCATGCAACCACAATAAGGGGCTTTTCTTTACACAACCCCACGCCACCCAGACCCTAACCACAGATGCATCAGACTATGCCTGGAGTGCACATCTGGACGGCAGGTGCGTTCAGGGCCACTGGAGCCCAAGTCAAATTCATCTGCACCAAAACCAAAAAGAGCTGCTTGCTGTTCAGCGTACTGTGACCGCTTTCAGATCCCTACTCTGTCCGGGGCCTCTACTAATCAAAACAGACAACACAGTTATGTGGTACATCAACAAGCAGGGGTGGAACCCACTCTGCAGGCTAGCCATGACCTTCAGGAACACTGCCTCAGCCATGCATATTCACCTGCAAGCTCAATTCCTGCCAGGCAACCAAAACTTTCTGGCAGACATCTTTAGCAGAAATCTCCTAGACCCTCACGAGTGGCAATTGAACCACATCACCTTCAGCCTTGTGACCCAGAAATGGGGTACCCCAAAGGTGGACCTATTTGTCTCCCCCTACAACCACCAGCTCAGCAAATTCAGCACCAGGGAACCTCACAGCAAGTCCTGGAAAGTGGATGCCCTATCCTTCCAGTGGGCAAACCTCTCAATCTCTGCATTTCCCCCTCTTCCTCCTCTTACAAGAGTATTACTCAAGATAAGGGAGGAAAGACCAAGGGCAGTCCTGATTGCCCCAGACTGGCCACGCCAACACTGGTACCCACTATGCAGTCACCATTGCATCCATGGCACCTCCCCCAGATCCCAACTCTCCTGACTCAGCAGGAGGAACAGTTCTTGCATCCGCAATTGCAGACCCTGAACTTTGCAGCCTGGCTTATTCCTTGACTTCTCTAGTGTCCATCCCAAGCAAGCAGGTACTGGATGTCATACATGAAGCCAGATGACCTAGTACTAGAAAATCCTATGCTGACAAGTGGAAAAGGTATTGTTCCTGGATCCAGACCTAAAGGAGCGGATTCAGCACTGCACTCCTTACCTCTCATCCTAGATTACCTAGTACACCTACTCCACAGGGGCCTATCCTTCTCTTCCATTAAAATCCATGCCTCTACCATCTCTGTTTATTACAGCACTGAGCCACCTCTCTTCTCACACCCTCTCATCAAGCAGTTCCTGAGAGGGGCTAACAATTAAGGCCACCAAGAAGAGACCCTACCCCTGCTTGAGACCTTTACTTTGTGTTGGAAAAGCTCACGCCCCCCCCCCCTTTTTTTAGCCTGCAGCGTTAGCAGAGTTAAAATTCCTCTCCTGGAAAACAGCCTTGCTTCTGGCCATCACTTCAGCTCGAAGAGTGTCTGAGTTATAAACACTTATGGCTGTGGAACCGTTCATCATTTTTCATGTTGACATGGTCTCCCTCAGGACTAACCGTACTTTCATGCCTAAAGTGGTGTCCAGTGTGGCTCTCAACCAATCTGTCCATTTTCCCACCTTTTCCCCTTATCCTCAAAATAAGGCAGAAAGGATCCTGCACTCTTTGGATGTGCACAGGCAGCTCAAATTCTACCTTGATAAGAGTAATCCCTTTAGGAAATCTGACCAGTTACTAGTCAGCTTTGCACCAGGTGCAATGGGTAATGCCATATCAAAACAAACCATCTCCAAATGGTAGCACACTGTATCCGTTTGTTACAAACACCATGGGAAACCACCGCCTCGGGTCAGAACACATTCCACTAGGGCAACTTCAGCCTCTACAGCCTTTCTCAGAGGAGTCCCTACCAGGGACATTCTGAAAGCTGTAACTTGGAGCTCTGTTCATTAGCTTCACCAAGCATTACCACCTGCCTATCATTGTCCAAATCCAGGGCCGACTTTGCAACCGCTGTCCTGCAGGGCATACTAGTCAGCCCCAACTCTTCTTGACTGCCTCCACCCATTCTTCAGCTTTGGGAATCAACCCAAGTGTGATGACTGCAACAGGGAAACATGAAGAACATAGTACAGTTGTGTACACTTAAATGTAGATGATAGTGTATTCACTGTTGCAGTCCTAGTTTCCCACCCTCCAGCCCCCTTGTCTCCCCCCTCGCTCCTTACAGGACTATTGGTATTTACTTTTTACTGGCGGTGTATTTCCACCATAACTTAGCTCCCTGTTTGGGGGCTCCTGACATTTAGGGCAAGAAAAACTGATGTAATGGGATCTGCTGCCTGTTTTTATACCACTGACGACCTGACTTCAGTCCTGAAGCGGCAACAACCGACGCAGAAATACTAAGCCTCTAGTATTCGGGACAGCTGACGGCTTCCCCTGGCAGGATAACCCAAGTGTGATGACTGCAACAGTGAATACACTCGAACATCTACATTATGCTAAGTGTACACAGCTGTACTTTACACATAAACAACATAAATGTGAAGGAATAGTTGGCAGTAGAGTATGCCTTCCAAGCACTAAAACCCTTGTTGGGCCCAGATACCCTTGGGGTAGCCACAAGCAGCAGAAGTCACATGGTACATAGAGTACACATTCTTGCTATCTCTGCAGAACGGTATTGAAAAACCTTGGAGATCACAGTAAACCAAGACACTGTGATGGTGGCATTTCACATCCCCAATAAAGATAAATGATGAACCAGGTAAGCAGGTCCTCATCAGTCCCCTACAACTGAAGCCTGCTTAGTTTGTCACTGGTGATGATGTGGGGGGGGGGGGTTCCTAGATATGGACCTCTTGCATTCCCCCAAAACAGCCATATCAATTTTGGTCTCAAAACCCTGGGAAAAAAACTTGGGTGGTGGACGCCTTCTCTGTCTGCTGTAGGGAAAATTCTTTTACACATATCCAACCCTGCTTCTTATTTTAAAGATCTAGACAATCGAAGGAAAAACAGAAATTGGCTGTTTCACCCTTTAGCACGGCCAGCACCGTTTCTCCAACTTGTTACAGCTGGCCAGGGCGAAACAGATTCTTACCCACAGATGGATTTACTAACTTGAAGAAAAGATACTGTGATACATTCAAGGCTCTCAGCCCTCCACTTGACATGCTGGAAGATGTAACCCTTTATAGACCCGCCCCCCTTCAAGATGGACATACATTAGAGTGGCTAGGATGCCAAGCACCAAGAAGTCATGTCTGGAAAAATATATTGTTATTATTGTGATGTACACAAAACTGCACTGGGGTTATGTACAGCCCTTCTTTATTTGGAAGGTCATTGCTATTAAGAACTTGAAAAGTGTGTCAACTTTTAGACATGTCTACTTGAAGGAGTTTTGTGTCTAGTCATTTTATGGTTCTTGTGACTGTTTGCTAGGTATTGTTCGTATGGTGCCAATGAGGGACCTAAAACGCAGATGAAGTGCCAGTGGTTCTGCAGTGTTTGTCAGAAGTGTTACACACATAGAAGTCCATCTGTCTACGGTGTTTGCTTATCCTTGGACCTCCCCCCTTCATTCTTTCTTGAGATGATGCTTTACATCTCCCCTTGGACCACCAGTAAGTGCAGTTGCACCACCTTGTGACTTGAATTTAGTGGTAGAAAAACCAAAAAAAAAAAAAACAACCTTCTTTCCCTTAGAATCATCAGGATCAGCTTAAAAGTTTTTTTATGAAAAGTTTTCTGGTGGCAGTTCTCTGCCATTAGGGTCTTGGTATACAGCTTTCCTTGGTGTTCCACAGTTATTTTGCAGGCCAACCTCCGTACCTGGAGTAGTGACAAAGATGGCACTAAGCTAGGCTATACAATTCCTAGTCTTTTACATAAATGAAAAAGAAGAGTAAAACATTTCTATGTTCTTTAGATGTACACAGGCAGATGTTCATCATGTTACCCTGCTGCAGTCATCACACTTGGGTTATCCTGTCATCAGGCGGTCCCGTAGTCAGACGGATTTCCAAAGTCTTGGTCCGATGTCGGTTGCTGTCGCCTCCTCCCTGACGTCAGTGCGCCAGGGGTACATATACTGCAACCGACGCCATTATCTCCAGTCTTTCTTGCCGTGCTGTGCCCGAAGCAGAAGCAGTTCGCAAGTGCCGGTCAGCCGACTCCTGAGATTGTCGAATTCGAATTTCAGACTGAAGTCTTCTATAAAGCTAAGTACCCCGTTGGGGAAACTTTTCTTGCCTCAGACCGATGTCAGAAAAAGTTAACAATTGTATTTCTTGTGGGAAGCAAATAACCTCATAAGGTTTTTCATTCTTATTGCATACCTTGCCTAGGCCCTGATCACGGCATCACTTGTCGTTTTTGTGCTAGGTTTAATAAGAGTACTATTAAAAGGCGTTTTGATTTCGCACGACACTTTTTTGGTAGAAAATTTAACTATAACATGCCGTCTGAGCTACCGACTACCGGCGTGCACAAAAAACGCAGGGACAAGGACCGACAGCCAAGGCCTAAACCCAATTCCAAGGCCTCGGTTGATCCGGTCTCCGGTCCTCTGGTTATCAGTGAGGCTCCGACGCAGCCCCTGACTACCACAGTCCTGGAACCCGAGGCCGCTACAGATATTTTGACGGAATGTACTAGGCCGACGCAGCCTTTTACTTAAGGCCCTTCCGACATACCTTCTAAGGATGTCGGTGCTTCGGAAACGCCATCAGTTTCTGAGGGTGTTTTCAGACCAACGAGACTCACAGTCAAAACGTTTTCTAAGTCTAAGACTCCTACTAAAGCTAAAAAGACTACACTTCATTCTCCTGTTCAAGGCCCTATGCCTAAGAAACAGATGTTCAAAATGGCTGAAGATTTGATTTCTCTTATCAGGGGTTCACAGCCTCCTGACAAAAGGCCTAGACAAGAGGAAGATTCTGCTTCTTCTGAGCAACTTGTCTATTCCTTCGGATTCCTCTGAAGACCAAGACTATTCCTACTCTCCTTATGAAGATTCTGATGCTGAGGACTCTATTCCCCCAGCTTCCCCTCCTGAAGACTACTCTTTTGGGGAAACTTTACACACTGAGGGAACATTTCCACTGGGAAGGTCAGGATTTCTCTGATTCCAAGAAAAGGCTTAGAGAGATGTCCTTCAAGGATGCATCTGCAGTCCTAACATATGGGTTGTCCTGCCTCAGGCAGCCCTTCGGTCGGCCGGATTCCAAAGTCTGGGTCTGGCCTCGGCTGATGTCGCACTTCACCCGACGTCATAGCTGCTGTGAATTGGGTATAAAGGCATCAGCCGACGCCATTTTCCTCCGTCTTTCTTGCCGCGCGGTGCCCGAAGCAGAAGCTGTTCGCAATTGCCGGTCGGTCAGATCCAGAGATTTCTACTACTGAAGGCTTCTAAAAAGGTAAGTACCCCGTTGGGGACTCTTTCTTGCCTCAGCCGATGTCAGAAAAAGTAAATAATTGTTTAACTTGTGGGAAACAAATACCTCATAAGGATTTCCACTCTTACTGCCTTCCTTGCTTAGGCCCAGACCGCGATGTATCAGCTTGTCTAGCCTGTGCTTCATTCAACGACGGACACTTAGACATCGGTCGAAGTTTGCAGAGGAGTTTTTTGGTCCCGCTTTTGCTTACAAAATGCCGTCTGAGACTCCGACTTCACAATTAGCTAAAAAGCGTAAGGAAAAGGACCGACACTCGCTGTCCGTTTCGGCCGAAACCACGGTTAAGCCAACCGCGAGTGTCTCTGTTTCGGCTGAAACAGAGTCCTCGGTTCTTCGGCCGAAAGCATGCCTCCAACAGCCGAGGCCTCACACAGCATGGCTGAATCTGCTACTGAAATTTCTCCTCTAGTTCCCAAATGCTCAGCCTGGCTGAGGATCTGATTTCTTTGATCAGGGGATCACAACCTCACCCAGACAGGGCCTCTCAACCCCCTCCAGAGAAGAGGCCTAGAGCAGAGCCCCCGGATCCAGTTTCTACAGACTATTCCTCGGATGACTCAGAAAACTCAAATCCTCCAGAAGGACCTTATTCTCCTTATGAGATTTCTGATGCAGAAGACTCCATTCCTTCTGCCTCTCCTCCTGAGGAATTTTCTTTTGGGGAAACCTTACATGCTATGAGAGAGCAATTTCAATGGCAGGGCCAGGATTTTTCAGATTCAAGGAAAAGGCTTAGGACCTTTTTACATTTACCACAGCATAGGCCTTTGGCCATTCCTCCAGTACTAACAGTTGTGGATGATGCATTTAATGATGCCTGTACTGCCCCTGACTCTCTTCCCCCGGCCCCTGCTAAGCCCGACAGATATTACAGGGTCCCGGACACACACTTTCACTTGTATAAGGCTCCTATTGCAGATCCTGAAACCATTTCACAGGGCCCCAAAGCTGTAGCAGCTGCCTCTGCCAAAACCCTCCCCTCTGAAAGAGAATCTACAGCATTAGAGAGATGGGGTAAAAAAGTTTATACTTCTGCTACTCTTTCGGCTAGGGCCTTAAACTGCCAATTCCACATGATTCAGTATAAGGAATTTTTGTTAGACCAGCTAAATAAAAAACTGTCCTCTCCTGAACCTATAGACCGTAAGTCCCTTCAGGATTTGGTACATAACACTCAGCAGGTCAGTGATCATTCCTTAAAATGCGGCTATGATGCACTGGAGGCTTCCTTTAGATCAGCTATGACTGGAACAGTGATCAGAAGGCATGCATGGTTAAAAGAGCAATCCTTACCAGACCATGTAAAGTCAAAGCTCCTAGATGCTCCCGTGGAGAAACAAAGTTTGTTTGGCTCCCCTGCACAGCAAGTGCTAAAGAAGGTGGAAGAAAAAGCAAAATCTGTCCAAACAGTCAAGGATTTCTTACAGGTCCAGCCTCCGAGGTTTAGTAGAAATTGGCCTTCGAAGAATTGGTCCTTTCCAGACACCTCCAGAGCACAGAGAGGCAGAAATAGGTGCCCAAGAGGCAGAGGTCAATCCAGAGGTGCCTACAGGGGACGCCAGTGGCAGCCTAACAACCAGAGAAGTACTGCCACAGATCCAGCTACTGCCACTTCCACAGGACAGACACAATGGCTTGACTCTTCAGCTGCCAGTAGAACAACTGGAAGCAGCTCCTTTGGGCGGAAGACTGTCTCTTTTCAAGGAAAATTGGCATTACATTACAGGAGACAAATGGATTTTACAGATCATAGACAAAGGCTACAGGTTTCAATTCCACACATTGCCCCCTTTCAAAAGAGAGGAATGCCAAACCTACCACCTCCACAAAGAAAAGAGGCTCTAGGACAAATCAACCACTTACTCCAAATAGGAGCTATAGCCAGTTCCTGTTTCAGAACAAGGACAAGGATTTTATTCAGACTTTTCCTGGTACCAAAGAAGGAAAACAATGGAGACCAATTTTGGATTTATCTATCCTCAACACATATCTCATTGTTCCAAAATTCAAAATGCTGACCCTACAGCAACTTCTTCCCATGCTGGGCAAAGATCACTGGATGGTAACTTTAGATCTCAAGGAAGCTTACCTTCATGTGCCTATACAACCAGATTGCAGGAAGATACCTCAGATTTCTTGCAGGATCAGAGCATTATCAGTTCTCAGCATTGCCCTTTAGCTTATCTACTGCACCCAGAGTATTCACAAATGCCTGGCATCAGTGATTGCTCATTGCAGGCTTCAGGAATTCAAATTTATCCATACCTGGACGACTGCCTGATTCTGGACAACAAGACCAAATTAACAAAAGATTTGGAATATGTTATACAACTACTGCAGAGCCCTAGGGATATTCAGTCAACATGAAATAAAGTCAAGTCTGGTACCATCCCAAGACATAACATTCTTGGGTGCAGAACTGGACACAGCAAATCAGATGGCATTTCTCACAGCAGAAAAGCAAAAGCAACTACCACTCTATTTCATGGCATTAACAACTCAGAACCAGCTGACTGCAAGGAAAGTCCTGCAAGCATTGGGTTCATGGCATCCTGCATAATATTGATTCCCAATGCCAAACTGCATATGAGGAAGCTACAATGGTACCTCAAGGAATGTATGGACACAAGCACTGCCAGGATTTGGACACTGATTCCAATAATTCCATGCCTGAAAAGAATTCCTGTGGTGGGCTCAGGCCTGTCAGTTGAACAGAGGACTGCCTTTGTGACCCGGCCAGAGGCGAGTCAGACTATCACCACGGACAGATGCCTCAGACCTAGGCTGGGGGCACACATGGTGGACAAGTGTATACAAGGCCTATGGACACAAGACCAGCTGAACCTACACATAAATCATGAAGGAGATGTTGGCAGTGAAACAGGCACTTCAGACATTCAGACTTCTTCAACAGAGTCATTTGTTGATTTTAACAGACAACACCACAGTCATGTGGTATATCAACAAACAGGGAGGCACACATTCTTATCCTCTATGCAGGATGGCAATGGACCTGTGGAATGTGGCCCTGAAACTCAACATTCAGCTCCAGGCCATATTTGTGCCAGGAACAGAACTACTAGCAGACACCTTAAGCAGACAGTACCATGGATCCCACGAATGGATGCTGCATCCAGACATCTTCAAATCCATTACAAAGAAATGGGGAACTACCAGAAATAGACCTGTTCGCATCCCCACACAACCACCAATTGCCAAAGTTCTGCACAAGGACATACCACACACTTGCTTGGAAGGTGGACTCCCTATCCTTCAGTTGGGAAAACCTGACAGCATATGCATTTCCACCTCTTCCTTTGATGCACAAAGTGCTACTGAAGATCAAACAAGATCACCCAAGGATCATCCTGATAGCTCCAGACTGGCCGAGGCAGCATTGGTACCCACTACTGAGGAGTATATCTCGGAAGCCTCCATGGCCTCTACCTCTAGTTCCTTTACTGCTAACACAGAACAACTACAAGATCCTACATCCAAACTTGAAAACACTGCAGCTAGCTGCTTGGCATATTACATAAAACAAAGTAGGTCTCAACTTTATCTCAGAGTTTTAAAGACATTATCCTGGAGGCTAGAAGACCTCCACAAGGAAGACTTATTCAGCCAAATGGAAAAGATTTTTCATTTGGAGTGCAGCAAAAGGAATTTGGAAATGTATCATTAGCAAACATAGCTAACATCCTGGAATATCTTAGCAGAACTTTTCCACAATGGTTTGTCCTTCTCCTCCATTAAGATTCATGCATCAGCAATTTCAGCAGAATACAACATGGATCCACCAGTCTTCTCTCATCCTCTACTCAAGCAGTTTCTGAGAGGAATTAAAATGTAAGACCTCCAAGGAAGCCACCTACTCCTACATGGGACCTCAACTTTGTGTTGGAAAAGTTAACTCTACAACCTTTTGAGCCAGCAGCAACTGCTGAATTACAGTTCTTATCATGGAAGACTGTTTTCCTGTTGGCAATCACTTCAGCAAGAAGGGTTTCTGAATTACAGGCATTAATGGCAGTACAGCCCTTCCTTATCTTCCATCAGGATAGAGTGTCATTGAGAACTAATCCTTCCTTTATGCCAAAGGTGGTTTCCAGTGGTATCATTAAACCAAACTATTCATTTGCCTACGGACATTCTTCCCAACCCACAGAACAGGGGAAAAGACTTTGCTACATACCTTAGATGTACACAGGCAATTGCTACTATCTGGACAGAACCAAGAACAATAGAAAGTCTGACCAGCTTCTGGTAGCTTATGCAACAGGAATGGAAGGAAAAGCAATTGTCAAAACAGACAATCTCAAAATGGATTGGAAATTGCATTAGATTTTGTTATTCCCATCATGAAAAGACAACTCCAGAAAACATCAGACCTCACTCCACTAGGGCTACAGCCACTACTACAGCTTTCTAAGGGTGGCTACCAAAGACATTTTAGAGGCTGCTACTTGGAGTTCTGTGCATACATTTGTCAAGCATTATAATCTACCTTTATACTCTAGATCTAGAGCTGGTTTTGCAACTGCTGTTTTGCAAGGGATCTTGTCAGCTACACCATAATCATCTTAGTACCTCCTCCCCAGTTTGGCTATGGTATTCTACCCATATGTTAGGACTGCAGATGCATCCTTGAAGAACATAGTACAGTTTTGTACCTACCATAAATGTAGATGTCCGAGGTATGCATCTGCAGTCAATTACCCACCCTCCTTCCCTCTGTGGTACTTAGGGTATTTGCCCATCTTGTAGCTAGCTGAGGAATCTATTATGGTGTATTTGTTTGTATATATTGTATATACATGTTAATTTTTGTTTGCTCTCTACTGTTTGGAATCATTTGCATTTATCCAAATTTAGCCTTCCTAGAGGTCACCTGGCATCTGGGGCAAGAAACACTGAGGAAAATGGCGTCGGCTGATGCCTTTATACCCAATTCACAGCAGCTATGACGTCGGGTAAAGTGCGACATCAGCCGAGGCCAGACCCAGACTTTGGAATCCGGCCGATCAAGGCCTGCCTGAGGCAGGACAACCCATATGTTAGGACTGCAGCAAGGTGGATCCTCGGACATCTACATTTATGGTAGGTACAAAACTGTACTTTGCTTTTACTCCCCCAACACAGACCTGTAGCCATCCCACCTGTTTTGGATATTCTGGATGATGTCTATTTAGAATCCAGTTTCAACCCAGACTCTCTACCTCCTGCTCCGGCTAAGCCTGACAGATACTACAGAGTACCTGATTCCCACAAATTTCTTTACAAAAGCCCAGTAACTGACCCAGAGACCATCTCCCAGGGTCCCAAGGGGGTTAAGGCGGCTTCCATGACTAAAAACCCAGTACCTACTGAGAGGGACTCAAGCACTAGACAGGTGGGGGAAAAAGGTTTACACCTCATCCACATTAGCTATGAGAGCACTAAATTGTCAATTTCATATGCTCAAGTATCAGCAGTTTCTAATTTCTCAGTTAAAACAAAAGATAACCTCCCTTCCCCAACAATCTGAATTGAAAGAAGTACACAGGATGTGTTGCACGCCACAGAGCAGGTGGGCAAACATACCTTACAATGTGGGTTTGATTCTTTGGAGGCCTCCTGCAGAGCAGCTGTCACTGGATCAATTAAACGTAGGCATGCCTGTTTAAAGGAACAAAGTCTACCTGATCGTCAAAGCAAAACTACTGGATGCATCCTTACAGCAGGATGTTCTTTTTGGAGTTAAAGCAGAAGTGCTAAAGAAAATGGAAGATAAGGCGAAATTAATGCAGACAGTCAAAGATTTCCTGCAGGTACAACCCCCTTGCTTCAGCAGAAACTGGCCAACAAAAAATTGGTCCTTTCCAGCCACTGACAGACCTCAGAGGGGTAAATACAGGTGCCCAAGGGGCAGAGGACAACCACAAGCCCAGTATAAACCTCGCCAATGGGGCACTCCAACCCAGAAAGGAGGAGAAGACAGGTCTCAACCCACCAGAAGGCAAACTCAGTGACTTGCACCTCAACTGGTCAAACAAAGCTCTTTTGTTAGCCCCCTTGGGGGGGAAACTAGCACTTTTTGCAGACAACTGGCACATGGTCACAAAGGACAAATGGGTACTAGACATAATTTTACGAGGATACAGATTCCACTTTCACACCTTGCCAATGAAAAGAGGAATACCAAACCTGCCACTAAATCAAAGGGCAGAGGCTCAAAAACAAATTACAGCTCTCATGGCCATGAGAGCCATTCAACGGGTACCGATTCAAGAGCAAGGCCAAGGATTTTACTCGAGGCTCTTTCTAGTACCCAGAAAGGACAATGCTTGGAGACCAATTCTGGATCTTTCAATTCTGAACACTTACCTACAAGTCCCAAAATTCAAGATGCTAACACTACAGCAGCTACTTCCCATGTTGGGCAAGGAAGCATGGCTGGTAACGGACCTCAAGGAGGCATACCTGCATGTCCCTGTCAGACAAAGTTGCAGAAGATACCTCCATTTCATTGCAGGTTCAACCCATTACCAATTCTCTGCACAGCCCTTTGGCTTATCTACTGCGCCCAGAGTTTTCACAAAATGCCTGACACCAGTAATTGCATACTGCAGACAGAGGAATTCAAATATATCCATACCTGGACGACGGCCTCATCCAAGCAGAAAGAAAAGACATTCTCTTACATCATCTGGCTTTTGTGAAGCATCTGCTAAATTGTCTGGGGTACACAGTAAACGAAAAGAAGTCAAAACTAGTACCCTCACAAAAAATGACATTCCTGGGTGGCAGCTTGGACACAACGGCCCAGAAGGCTTATCTTACACCAGACAAACAACTACAACTGACTCAATATTTCAAGACAATGGCAACAAAGACCCAATTAACTGCAAGAAAAATTCTGCTGTTTTTGGGCTTCATGGCATCTTGCATTCTGATAATACCATTTGCAAAACTGCATATGAGGAAATTACAGTGGTACCTAAAAAGTGTATGGTCTCAACACAGCCACAGCTTGGACACAGTGATATCTCTCATTCCCTGCCTTCAGCAGTAATTCCTATGGTGGGCACAGGCATGTCACCTCAACAAGGGTCAGCCTTTCACCTTGCCCCCAACCAGGCAAACTATCACAACAGACGCCTCAGACTATACCTGGGGGGCACACATGGCAGGGCAATGCATTCAAGGTCTATGGACTGCAGAACAAAGAAAACTGCACACAAATCAAAAAGAGATGCTAGCTGTACAGAAAGCTCTGACAGCCTTCAAGGATCTTCTACATCCAGGACAACTTGCAATAAAGACGGACAACACCACAGTAATGTGGTACATAAACAAGGGGGCACACATTCCTACTCTCTTTGCAGGCAAGCAATAATCTTATGGAACACAGCTCTGGCCTACCAAGTCCAGTTACAAGCTCAACTCCTGCCAGGACAGAAAAACACATTGGCAGACGACCTAAGCAGAAACATCAAAGATCCCCACGAGTGGAAGCTAGACTCACAAATATTTACAATGATAACTCAAAAATGGGGCCTACCAAATATAGACCTGTTTGCCAGTCCTCAAAACTACCAGCTGACAAAATTTTGTACAAGGACATTCCACCAACAAGCTTGGAAAGTGGACTCTCTCTCCTTCAGTTGGAAAAATCTGACAGCATATGCCTTTCCTCTATTACCTCTTCTCACAAAGGTTCTTTTGAAGGTCAAAAAGGAGAAACCTCGACTGATTCTCATAGCCCCAGACTGGCCACGCCAGCACTGGTATCCGCTATTGAAGAATATGGCTCTCAGCCCACCATGGATATTGCCTCAAATACCTCATTTGCTCACGCAGCAAAACAGATGCTACACAGCCAGCTAAAAACCTTAAACCTGGCTGCATGGTGAATCTTTTAAACATCCAACCAGCCCCTCTTTCACAAGCAGTTCTGGATGTTATTCTGGAAGCCAGGAGGCCAAACACCAGGAAGGCTTACTCGGACAAATGGAAAAGGTTTTCTGCCTGGAACCAAGCTAAAGGCCAAGACACAACTCAGCCTCATAAGCCTCACATTCTGCAGTATTTAGCAGAGATGTTGCACAAAGGACTTTCCTTCTCCTCTATGATACCTCCACCCTGCCTTAGCTTTGGGACTCAACCCAAGTGTGATAACTGCAGCAGGGTAACACGATGAACATAGTACAGATGTCCTTCATGGATGCATCTGCAGTCATAACAAGTGGGTTGTCCTGTCGTCAGGCAGCCCTGCAGTCGGCCGGATTCCAAAGTCCGGGTCCGGCTTCGGCTGATGTCGCACTCCACCCGACGTCATCTCTGTTGGTCTTCAGGTATAAAAGCATCAGCCGACGCCATTTTCCTCAGTCTTTCTTGCCGCGTGGCGCCCGAAGCAGAAGCTGTTCGCAAGTGCCGGTCGGTCGGATCCAGAGATTACTTCTACCGAATACTACTTCGAAGACTTCTAAAGCTAAGTACCCCGTTGGGGACTCTTTCTTGCCTCAGCCGATGTCAGAAAAAGTTAACAATTGTTTAACCTGTGGGAAACAAATACCTCATAAAGATTTCCACTCTTACTGTCTGCCTTGTTTAGGCCCAGCCCACGACGTAGCAGCCTGTTCGGCCTGTGCCTCTTTCAACCGACGCTTAGGCGTCGGTCGGAGTTTGCAGAACAGTTTTTCGGTTCTGATTTTGCGTACATTATGCCGTTGGATCCTCCGACTACCCCCAAAAAACGCAAAGATAAAGACCGACACTCGCGGTCCGCGGTTTCGGCCGAAACCACGGTAAAGCAAACCGCGAGTGTCTCGGTTTCGGCCGAAACCGAGAAAACTGATCAAAGTACAGCTGAACCTATTCTTACAACTGAGGCCCCTGCTACAACTCTTGAATCGACCTCAGAAATTTTACCCACTACGGTGGTTGACTTATCAGACACCATCCCCTTGGATGTCTCTACTCCAGCACGTGGTGCTGCTAGGCCTCCAGCTGCCATGTCCATTAAGGCCTTCGCCAGGGCTAAAGCAGCCAAGACTTCTAAAACAGTGCCTGTTAAACCCCCCACATCCAGGCCCTCTTCTAGTTCTCAAATGCTTTCTTTGGCAGAAGATTTAATTTCTTTAATTAGAGGATCTCAATCTCACCCAGACAGGGCCTCTCAGCCCCCAGAGAAGAGACCTAGGGCAGAGCCCCCTGAGCCAGTGTCTTCTGATGATTCTGCTGATGAATCAGACATAACTGACCAGCCTGAGGCTCCCTTCTCCAACTTTGAAGATTCTGATGCTGAAGAATCCATTCCAACTGCTTCCCCACCAGAAGAATTCTCCTTTGGGGAAACCTTGCATGCCATGCGAGAACAGTTCCAATGGCAGCAACAGGATTTTTCAGACTCCAGAAAAAGACTTAGGACCTTTCTGCACCTCCCACAGCACAGGCCCTTAGCTATACCTCCTGTTCTCTCTGTGGTGGATGATGCTTTCAATGATGTTTGCTCCGCTCCAGATTCTTTACCCCCAGCCCCTGCCAAACCAGACAGATTTTACAGGGTGCCAGATACTCATCACCACCTTTACAAGGCCCCACTTGCAGACCCAGAAACTATATCCCAGGGTCCCAAGGCAGTAGCAGCGACCACAGCTAAAACCCTATTCCTTCTGAAAGGGAAGCAAGGTCATTAGACAGATGGGGTAAAAAGGTCTACACTTCAGCTACTCTCTCAGCTAGAGCTTTAAACTGTCAGTTTCACATGATACAATACCAAGAGTTTATGCTTGATCAGTTAACTAAAAAACTAAACACTGATGAATCTCTTGATAAGAAATATGTATTAGAGATGGTAAATAACATACAACAGGTTAGCAACCATTCCTTAAAATGTGGCTATGATGCACTGGAGGCTTCATTTAGATCAGCCATGACAGGCACAGTGATAAGAAGGCATGCATGGCTAAAGGAACAAGCTTTACCGGATCATGTTAAAGCTGAGTTGCTAGATGCTCCTATGGACAAGACAAGTCTGGTTGGTACACCTGCCCAGCAGGTTATGAAGAAAATGGAAGAAAAGGCAAAATCTGTTCAAACTGTTAAAGATTTCTTGCAGGTTCAACCCCCAAGGTTTAGCAGGAACTGGCCTGCCAAAAATTGGTCCTTTCCTGACTCCACAAAATTTCAAAGGGGCAGGAATAGACGTTCCAGAGGCAGAAACCAAACCAGAGGAGGTGCCTACAGAGGACGACAGTGGCAAGGTAACAACAGAGGCACAGACACAGCCACTGCCACTACATCAGCACAACCACAGTGACTTAATCCTAAAACCGCCTACCAGGGAACAAATAGCAGCTCCTCTAGGCGGAAAGTTAACCTTATTTTCAAAGAACTGGCACTACATAACAAAAGACAAGTGGATTTTACAAACCATAGATCAAGGTTACGGTTTCACTTCCACACTTTACCAGTCAAAGAGGAATGCCAAATCTACCTCCACATCAAAAGACAGAGGCTCTACACCAGATAATGGAGTTAGCAAACATGAGAGCTGTGGAAAGAGTGCCAACAGCAGAACAAGGAAAGGGTTCTACTCCAGACTATTCCTAGTTCCAAGAAAGGAAAAAGTTGGAGACCAATTCTCGACCTGTCCACATTAAATACATACATCATTGTCCCAAAATTCAAAATGCTGACCTTACAGCAACTTCTTCCCATGCTGGGCAAGGAGTCTTGGCTGGTAACTCTAGATCTCAAGGAGGCATACCTGCACGTCCCCATTCGACCAATCTGCAGAAGATACCTCAGATTTCTTGCAGGATCAGAGCACTATCAATTCTCAGCATTGCCCTTTGGCTTATCTACTGCCCAGAGTATTCACAAAATGCCTGGCATCAGTAATCGCCCATTGCAGACTACAGGGAATTCAAATTTACCCAGACCTGGGCGACTGCCTGCTACAAGGGACAACAAAAGCAAGCTGACAACAGATTTACAAAGGGTCATTTACTTGCTACAAGGACTGGGATACACAGTCAACTTACAAAAGTCAAGGCTGATACCATCCCAAACAAGGACATTCTTGGGCGGAATTGGACACAGTACAACAAATGGCATTCCTGACTACAGAAAAACAAAAGAACTTCCTCTTTACTTCTTGGCACTAACAAAACTGAACAAGTTAACAGCAAGAAAAGTTCTGCAGGCCTTGGGCTTCATGGCATCATGCATAATCTTGGTCCCATTTGCCAGACTACATATGAGGAAACTACAGTGGTACCTAAAGAATTTATGGTCCCAACACAGACACAGTCTAGAAACAGAAATCCCACTAATTCCATGCTTACAACAGGAGTTCCTATGGTGGGCTCAGGCATGCCAGTCAAACCCAGGCCTACCCTTTCGCAGATGTCAACCAAGCCAGACCATCACAACAGACGCTTCAGACCTAGGATGGGGGGCCCACATGCTGGACAAATGTGTGCATGGATTGTGGACACAGGATCAACTTCACCTGCACATCAATCTAAAAGAAATGCTGGCAGTAAAACTGGCAATCCAAAAGTTCAAACCATTTCTCAAAGAGGGCCAGTTGATGATAAGGACAGACAACACCACAGTCATGTGGTACATCAACAAACAGGGAGGCACTCATTCATACCCCCTATGCAGAATGACCTTGGAGCTGTGGACCCTGGCACTCAGCTACAACATTCAGTTACAGGCAATATTTGTACCGGGGAAAGACAATACTCTAGCAGACATCCTAAGCAGAACCACTTCGGCTGCCCACGAATGGAAGCTGCACCCGGACATCTTCAAGACCATCTCAAAGAAATGGGGAATGCCACAGATAGACCTATTCGCATCACCTCTCAATCACCAGCTCAAAAATTCTGCACAAGGACATTCCACCCACTAGCATGGAAAGTGGACTCACTCTCCTTCAACTGGAAAGGCCTAACAGCATATGCATTCCCACCTCTTCCTTTGATACACAAGGTACTACTAAAAATCAAGGAAGAACGTCCAAGGATAATCCTGATAGCTCCAAACTGGCCAAGACAACACTGGTACCCACTACTGAAGAGCATGTCTCGAACGAAATGTGGCCATTACCTCTGATGCCTTTGATGTTAACTCAGAACAACTACAGCATCATACATCCAAACCTAAAAACGCTGCAACTGACTGCATGGAACATCACATAGCAGCAGCTAATCCAGAACTTTCCCAAAGAGTTAAAGACATTATTCTTGAAGCACGCAGACCTTCAACAAGAAGGAACTATGCTGGAAAATGGAAAAGGTTTGTCATTTGGAGTGCGGAAAGAGGAAAAGATGTGTCAAACATAGATATGCCTAACATTCTGGAGTATCTGGCGAACTTCTTCATTCAGGCCTGTCCTACTCCTCCATCAAGATACATGCATCAGCTATTTCAGCAGAATACAGCTTTGATCCACCTGTTTTTCGCACCCTTTGCTCAGGCAGTTCCTCAGAGGAATCAAGAATGTAAAACCTCCAAGGAAACCACCATTACCAGCTTGGGACTTAAACTTTGTGCTAGAAAAGTTGACACTATCACCCTTTGAACCAGCAGCAACAGCAGACCTACAACACCTGTCATGGAAAACTGCTTTCCTACTGGCAATTACTTCAGCAAGGAGGGTTTCAGAACTACAGGCCTTAATGGCAGTGCAACCCTTCCTAATCTTCCACCAAGATAGTGTCCATGAGGACTAATCCTACATTTATGCCCAAGGTGGTATCCAGAGTGTCTTTAAACCAGGCAATCCACCTACCTACCTTCTTTCCCAACCCACAAAACAGAGGGGAAAGAATACTGCATACCTTGGATGTACATAGACAGCTACGCTACTACTTGGACAGAACAAAAAATAGCAGAAAGATTGACCAACTTTTCGTAGCTTATGCAACAGGAAGGGAAGGAAAAGCTATTTCCAAACAGACAATCTCCAAATGGATAGGAAATTGCATACGATACTGTTACTCCTTCCATGGAAAACCAATTCCACAGAACATAAGACCTCATTCTACAAGGGCAACAGCCACTACCACAGCCTTCTTACGAGGAGTGGCAACCAAAGACATTATTGAGGCGGCTACTTGGACCTCCGTGCATACATTTGCCAAGCATTATAATTTGCCTCTATATTCCAGATCCCGAGCAGGGTTTGCCACTGCTGTACTGCAAGGGATCCTAAACACACCATAATCTACTTTTATCCTCCTCCCTAGTTGGCTATGGTATTCTACCCACTTGTTATGACTGCAGATGCATCCATGAAGGACATAGTACAGTTTTGTACCTACCATAAATGTAGATGTCCGAACTGGATAGCATCTGCAGTCAGGATTACCCTCCCTCCTTCCCTCTGTGGTACTCCTAGGGTGTTTACCCTCCTAATAGCTAGCTGTTGGGGAGTCTTTATGGTGTATTTGTTTGTATATATGTACATATATGCTTATTGTTGTGTTTACCTCTATCTATTTGGAAACATTGGCATCTATCCAAATTTTTAGCCTGCAAGAGGGCTACTGGCATCTGGGGCAAGAAACACTGAGGAAAATGGCGTCGGCTGATGCTTTTATACCCGAAGACCAACAGAGATGACGTCGGGTGGAGTGCGACATCAGCCGAAGCCGGACCTGGACTTTGGAATCCGGCCGACTGCAGGGCTGCCTGACGACAGGACAACCCACTTGTTATGACTGCAGATGCTATCCAGTTCGGACATCTACATTTATGGTAGGTACAAAACTGTACTTTTTGTACCTACCATAAATGTAGATGTTCAAGTGTTCACCCTGCTGCAGTCCAGGTTACCCTCCCTCCAACCCCTCTGATCCTTTGGCTAAATCTCTGCTATACCTTACTGATGTATTTGCTTATAGCTGAAGGGATTTTGTGTTTGTACAGTGTTCACACCATTTGGTACTAATTTTGATCACCTTTTTGGGGGCTCCTGACATCTGGGGCAAGAAAAACTGAAGATAATGGCGTCTGTTGCAGTATATGTACCCCTGGCGGACTGACGTCAAGGATGAGGCGACTGCAACCAACGTCGGACCAAGATTTTGGGAATCCGGCCGACTGGGGGACCGCCTGACGACAGGATAACCCAAGTGTGATGACTGCAGCAGGGTGAACATCTACATTTATGGTTGGTACAAAACTGTACTTTAAGGTACGGTTTGGACATAAAGCCATACTGGAAGACTGACCAGCTCCTGTTAGCCTTTAGGGAAAACACACTGCCCATTTCAAAGTGGATATTCTCCAAATGTAGTTTTGCATTGTATTCTGTGCTACATTTTCATGGGTGGTCTCGCCAAGAAGTCATGAACGATGAGGCCACCTCTGCCAAGAGACCGTTTCACAGTAGAGTACCCGAGGGCTCTGACATGGGGCCTGCTTCTGTTTGGCATCTACTACTTGGAAATCAAGGCTAATGTTAAAGGCCACTGGCTTAGAGTTCGTGGATTCCAGTAAATTAGGAGCTGTATAGATTCCTCCAAAGACAAAACATCTTGCAAGTGGGTTTATCAGACAAATGACTGGTGCTAAAGCTATGGCCTAAAACTCAGTGCCAAAAAATGCATTATGCCTTTAGCATCACTAAAACTCCCCTAAGAGTCAACCCAGCCGCAAGAGATCTGAGAGCATATGTAGAAGATAATCTGACCAACATGTAGCTAAGGTAAGAAAAAGTCACCCAACTTGTAGATAAGAGTATAGCATCCAACTACAAGGAAGCTATAGTACCACTCTACTCTACCCTTTTATAAGACCTATCTTTGAATACAGTGTTCCCTTTGACATGTATTTGACCAGGCACGTGCAACTGTTGGAATGTCCACAGAGGTTTCTCCCCAGGAAAATTCAGGGCATGAATAGCCTGTCCTACACTGATTACCTAAAGGCTCTCTATGCATTCTCCTACAAGCTGCTGAGGGGATTTTTACTTTACTTTACAGGGCTTCCTCGGGCTAAGCCCTGATGGATCCATTGCTCATGCGCAAAACAGCACCAGGAACAGTAGATCCAAGGATCTTAACTTAGCTTGTGATGCAAACACAATATGCTGGAGAGAGAGACGTGTTAAAAAAGATCCCCACACTATGGAATAGGCTTCCCATCCATGTGAAAGAGTTCATCTCTAGCTGTATTCTAATAAAACCATAACAATTGGATGGGAAATCGTAAATGTACCATTAGTTTGTTCCCCCACATCCCATATGGACAGAGATGGTCAATATGAAAAGTATTATCTTAACACCACCCTTATACATCCTTAGCTACATGCGTATTAACATGCTCAGCCAACCTTGTCTTTTATGCCAAGAAGTGGAGAAGGTCCAGAAAGTGAGTAATGTAACGCCGGCCTTGGTCAGGAAGGGATGGTCTCAAACTCTGGTAGACAGTTAAATCCATCTGTGGGAGAAACCCTGAAATTGACTGCAGCATTACTGTAAGTGAACAACATAGTTGTACTTTGTGGTGAATGTACCATGTTATCTTTTTTATGCATTAGCCAAGGTCCAACCTTTTAAATTTTAATAAAACAGTAGTTTGCCTGATGTTCTTCATGTTTCACTGTTGCAGTCATTTCATTTGGGTAATCTGCTTGCAGGTTGCCCTCAGTCGGCCTGATTAACAAAGTCTTGGGTCCTGCGTCGGTTGCTGTCCTTTCTTCCATGACGTCAGGTCGTCAGGGGTATAAGGCATGCAGCTGACATCATTACATCAGTCTTTCTTGCCATGTGGTGCCGGAAGCAGAAGCAGTTCGCAAGTGCCGGTCGGCCGACTCCTGAAATTTTCGCTTTCGGGTTTCAGAACCAAAGTCTTCAACTTAGATAAGTACCCCGTTGGGGAAACTTTTTCTTTCTCCACCCCGATGACAGTACAAGTTAATAATTGCATTACTTGTGGAAAGCAAATGCCTCAAAGATTTTCATTCGTACTGTATTCCTTTATTTATTTCACATTTGTTAACCGGGTTAGTCCAGCTGGGTAAGAAATTACCCATTTTCAGTGGAGACCCAAAGAGAAAATCCCCAAACAAAACATACAAATAGAGACAAGTTAATATAAAGAGCAAAACAAGCTTATGGATACAATGGTTAAGAAAATAAATGTAATCCAAGGAATAGTACATAGCTATATACAAGGTCATAAGAAGGAAAGTGCAAAAGAAGATAGGAGTGGAGGAGGAATGAAGTGATCTAGAGGAAGGAGGGAAAAAAAGAAGAGCAGTAGGATAAAGTAAATTATATAAAGAGGGATGGTATAGAAAGAAGAAAAGATTGGATAAAGTAAGATAGAGGGAAAAAGGTCTTAATGATAAGTCTAGGGAAGAAATGGGAATATGGAAAGGGAGGAGTCAAGTAGGATGGTTACAGGTACATATAGGGTTGTTATGGAGGTACAAAATAAGGACATGTTTGAAGTTAGGAAGAGAGGTATGACTTCTAATATGGAGTGGAAGATTATTCCAAATAAGGGAGATGGAGTGTTTATGAAGTATTTTACCTATGTTAATATTGGGTTTTATAGACTTGTAGAAAGAGTTTATCAGAGCTGCGCAGGGATCGGGGAGGGGTGTACCAGGAGATCAGGTTGGACAGAGATGGACAGTCAGTTAGAATTAAGAATTCGGAAAGCTTGGATCAGCTGACATTTGGCCAGAAGGTGTGGGAATTCGAGCCAATGTAGTTTTTTGAGAGCAGAACAGAGATGGGATTTATAGGGGCTGCTGGTGACAAATCTAGCAATTTTGTTATAAGTTTGGTCAAGTTTTGCCAGCAGATTATATTGTAAACTGTAAAATAGAGGGGAGCCATAGAGGAGGACGGGAAGGAGGATAGGATTAGGCTAGCAATGGTTTAGAGTTGGAGGTCAGGAATTTGCTGTTTGTATATAACATGACCAGTTTTTGGTGTGTTTTCTTTATAGAATGAAGTATGTGGAGGTATAGTTTGAGCTGGTCTTCAGTGATGGCACCTAGGAGTTTAGTGTGTAAATCTGGTGATATGGTGCCATTTAGTGAGGATACGAGAAAAGATGGATTTGTGATTGGCTAGAGCGTTAGGTAGGAATAGTAAGAGCTTAGTTTTAGAGGGGTTCAGGATAAGTTGATTGTTGGAGAGCCACTTCTCAACCGAGTGAAATGAAGACTGGGTGATATGGTGGAGGTTATTGATAGTTAGAAATGGAAATCAAAGTTGAATCCTCTGCATATACTGTATGGTAGGGGAGAGATTGCTGGCAGTGTGTAGGCCATTGGTGGAGGTTGAAAAGGAGGGGGCCAAGAATTGAACCTTGAGGAACAACTGTCTGAACGGGCAGAAAGGGTGAGAAGGAATTTTGCCATTTAACTGCTTGTAAGCAACTGGACAGGTAACTAGAGAACCAATTTAGAGTGGGGGATAGAAATGTTCAGTTGAGAAGGTTTTTGAAGTAGAAGCTTGTGAGAAACGGTGTCAAAAGCCTTTGACAGATCTAAGAAAAGGCAAGACACAAGTTTATTATTGTCTCTGGCCTCAGCTCCTGTATGAGAGAAGGATAAAAGTGCTGTGTTTGGGCCTAAAACCATGCCTGGGTATTGGTTAAAAGATTGTTTTGAGTAAGGTGAGAAAGCAGTTGAGAATGAATACACTTTTCTAGAATTTTGGAGAGGGGAGAAAGAATAGCAATGGGGACAGAAGTTGGATGGTTCTGTGGAGTTTCCACCCTTATGTAGTGGGATAGTATAGTATTACTTCTAAATAGAGGGAAAATATTTTCTTGGATTGAGTGGTTTATTAGGATGGAGACAGGAAGGGCCACAGAGTTAGCAGCAATTCTTAGGAATTGGGAAGGCAGGTTATCGGGCAGGGGAACAAGGTTTGAGTTTACTAAGGAGATTTTTAATATAACTAACAGATGCAGGTTTGAGCAAGAAGGGGTCAGAGAGGTTAGAGGAGTCACAGTGGGGGTATGGAGAAAAAGTGGGTGTGGTAATGGAATTAGAGGTAGGGTTGGGAATAAAAGTTTAGAAATGGTATCAATAAAGTAGTGATTAAAATGAATGGCGATATCTGAGGGAGATTGATTGGGGGTTGTGGGTGAGCCAGGGTTGAGAAGAGTTTTTATGGTTGACCAGAACTACTGGGGGTTAGTAGGTTTCAGAGATTGATCAGAGAGGTAAAATTTTCTTCTGTCCTGGTTGACTTTTTTTTTTTTTTTTTTGTAAGGTTTCTAAGTTCCACGTAAGATTGAAGGAAGACAGATTTGTTTTTTTGATATTGTTTCCAAGTGGCATCTCTTATGCATAAGGTGGAAGGTTTCTTTGGATAGCCAGGGGCATGTCTAGCTTTGACATTTATTTTCCTGATAGGGGCCAGAAAGTTGAGTATGTTTAGGAATGTCTGGTTGACGTAGCTAACTGCATCATTTAAAGGTAAAGAATATAGGCAGGACCAGTTAATATTTGAGAGAATTTTGTTAAAGGAAGTGATATTGAAATTTCTTTGGTTACGGATGTATTTAAAGAGATGAGAACAAGTGAGTTTGGGTGAGTACCTAGTAATGTTGATAGGTAGGTGGTCACTAATGGAGTCAGATAGTGTACCTGGCTGGTGTTACAAATTAGGAGAATTTGAGAATCCAGTCTGGGATAGAATTGGAGTGGTTTTTGCCAAGGCGGGTGGTGGAAGATGCAAGTTGAGTAAAACCGTGTATGTTGAGACTTTGAGACAGTGTATTAGTTAACTAAGTTCCAGTCAATATTTACATCCTCAAGTATAATGGCTTCAAAGGGGATGTAATGAAAACACCAAGATAAGATGTTTTCAAGGATGGTGATATTCCCTGGTGGAATATAGATTGTGGCTATGGCCATTTTTTGGTAGTTGTTGAGATGACAGGTTACTATGAGTAGCTCTGCAGGGTGGAAGGAAGGAGGGGTAATTGAAAGTGGTAAAATATTGAGAGAGTCAGAAAAAGGAATGGAAACATACCACCTCCCTTTTTGCTATGTCTGTCCTGTCTGTAGATATTGAAACCGGGAAGGGCAGATCTCAGAGTTGTGGATGTGGGGTTTTAGCCAAGTTAAAATGTGGGGAGTATAGTGTTGAATGAGAGCATGGAGATCAGGCACTTTGTTGCAGATACTCTGAATGTTAAGGGAGAATAATTTAAGTCTTTTGGTTTTGTATGTAGAAGTGAGAGTGGATGGGGAGGTACTAGTGAGACTATGATTGCTAGAGGTGTGGGGGGAAGAAGTAATAGTAGATGGAGTAGAGGAATTAGAAGATAAGAGGTTGGATATTAGGACCAGGGTAGGGATGTATATCACCTGAAAGGAGGAGTGTTGTCAGGATAGAGAGTAGAGGGAGAGGATAGAGAAGTTTGGGTTTTAAGTTTGAGATTAGTTTTAATAAGGGGATTAATTTTATTTTAAAGAATAAATAGTGTGGTAGAGTACAGTGAGTTGTGAGCATATAGGAGTATGGTAGGACCTGGATGGATTTTGGGGGGGATGTAGGTTCCGAGTGGAGGGTAAGGGGGGAATTGCAGGGGAGTGAGACATATGTCAGTGTAAACAGAGAGAAGAGGAAAAGAAATGGCAACATCATTAGTGATAGGCGTTGGGCAATAGTTACAGCAGTACAATATATAAAGCAGTTTTAAATGTGACAGGCAGTCTGTAGAAAAACTAGAGAGATATTAAGGTATACCACAAAATATGTTCTTTACAAACCAAAAAATGTGGCAATATAGAAACCTCAAAAGGTCCCAACAATAAGACTGCAAACAAAGTTTGTCTTAATCAAAATACAAAACACGGTCTCCTAAATTAGCAGACAGCAGTCACCTGACCACTGATCCAGTAAACTTCCAAAGTAAAATGTGACATAAGTAAATGCAGACAGATTAACAAAAGCAGATAATCTGCAAAAAATGGAGACAGTAGTAAATACAGGGACACTTTTTCTTACAGTATTGTGAAACATTAGAAATGCCCCTCAATAAATAAAGCAGTTAATACACCTGTATGCAAAAATAAACAAAAAGCAATATAGACAGCAACAAATTAGTGAAGTTACAAATGTTACTCAGGCAGGATTAGAAGGGAAGTATCCTAAAACTAAGAAATAAAACGGCTAAAAGCTGTGCAAGCAGTGAGCAAAGCCCCTAAAAAGCAACTCTGCTCATATTCAACAGTCATTTACAACAAATCCAAAATGTAGAGGTCCCAACAAGTCCCGATAAGCAAACCCTACAGATGACAACTCGCAGGCAAAGTTTCATCCAAAAGAATCATCAAGCACCCTTTACAGAAGGTTGCTATTCACAACTGTGAGGGAGCTAAAACAAAGGCCCAAACGACACGCAGACAAACCAGTCCAAAAATGACCATTGCAGCTATTCAGCCCGGCAATGAAAAGAACACAGTTAGGCCCACTCACCGACCATTACAGCTACTCGGAGATTTCAACCATTACTACAAATACAGTATCGGCATTCCTGAACGAAACGGCATTTGACTCAAATGTGCAAAACTCCAGGCACAATGACACAATAACACAAGAATTTCAAACTTTTGTAGAAAAATGGAGTTTACGCATATTACATTAAGACTCAGATCTCGACAAGCCCATGAGCAAGTAGTATAGATGAATCTTGATATAAACAATTTTATGAGAAAGTGTGAGGATATTGAAAGCTCACATTGCCACCTTTCCATTTTGCAGTACAGAAACATACTTGTGCAGTCTATAGGACTTTCACCAAAACAGCTGCTGATGGGTAGATGTCTGTATTTTCCATAGTCTTCACTGCCTAGGCCCTGACCACAACGTACCTTGCTGTCAGTTTTGTGCTTTATTTAATCAGCATGCACTCCGTCATCTGTATATTTTTGCCTCTAAATATTTCGGTTCTCTGTTTAATTATCCAGAAATGTTGTCAGTTAGCTGTCTGACTACCGGGATTCTGTAAAAACGCAAAGATAGACAGACAGGCAGCTGAGGTCCCAACCTGCCAACGACGCTTCTCTTAAGCCAGTCGCCAGTTCGCCGGTACTCAGTGAGGAGCTTTCGCAGCCCCTGATACCCGCTACTTCTGATTTGCAGGCCTCTACTGAGACCCATTCGGAGTCCGGTATGCCACGAGGTACTTGAGCTATGGAACCCGCGGATGTCTCTACCTTGGATGGGTCCGGAGCCGCTGTGCAGGCACTGGCTTCTGGGGGTGTATTCAGGCGTATGGACTTGCATGTTAAACCGACACCTCCTTCATTACTAAGGCCTAAATCTCGAACCATGTCTAAAAAAACTATGCCCAGGCCACATGCTCAGGCCCCCTATGCCTAAAAAACAAATGATAAAAATGGCTGAAGATCTAATAACTCTAATCAGAGGTAGTCACCCCCCCCCCCCCAAAAAGAGGCCTAGGGCTGAGCTTGATTATGAATCTTCTGATCAGTATTCTGTTTCTTATGAATCTTCTGATCAGTATTCTGTTTCTTCTGACTCCTCTGACAACCTGGATTTGTCAGTACCTACTTATGAGGATTCTGATGCAGAGGATTCTATTCCCTCTGCTTCCCCTCCTGAGGATTTTTCTTTTGGGGAAACTTTTCATACTTTAAGGGAGCATTTCCACTGGGAAAGCCAGGAGTTTTCCGATTCAAGAAAGAAGCTTATGGATTTTCTTCTTCTACCTCAGCATAGGCCTTTGGCTATGCCTAATATACTAGACATTGTTGATGTGTTCTCGGAATCCAGTTTGGCCCCCGATTCACTGCCTCCTGCTCCTAGTAAACCTGAAAAGATACTACAGGGTTCTAGAGTCCCACAAGTTTATTCTCAAACATCCTGTTGCAGATCCAGAGACTATTTCTGAGGGGCCCAAGGGCATTAAGGCTTCTACTGCTAAAAATCGTACCCCTTCTGATAGAGACTCCAGGGCGCTGGATAGATGGAGTAAAAAGGTTTATACTTATGCAACCTTGGCAATCAGAGCTTTAAACTGTCAGTTTCATATGTTAAAATATCAGCAACATATATTACTGGACTAAAACAGAAAATGCTGATTCCTGACTGTGTGGAAACTAAAGATTTACAGGACTTGATACATTCTGCTGAACACGTTGGAAAACATACTTTGCAGTGTGGTTTTGATTCTTTAGAGGCCTCTTGCAGTGCTGCTGTTACACTGTGTCTGTGCTTAGAAGGCATGCTTGGCTTAAGGAGCAATCTTTGCCTGATCATGTTAAAGCTAAATGGTTGGATGCTCCTTTAAATCAGGATTGTCTGTTTGGCAACGAGGCTGAAGAAGTTCTTAAAAAGATGGAAGATAAAGCTAAATCTATGCAGATAGCAAGATTTTTTACAAGTGCAACCTCCAAGATTTAGTAGGCACTGGCCTACTAAGAATTGGTCCTTTCCAGTTCCTTCCAGGTCCTCTCAAGCCAAACCCAGACAGCACAAACCCCAGGTTTCAGTCCCAGGGGACTCTCAGAACTAAGCAGTGGGGGGCCTCCACTTCCAAATCTGGAAATAACAAGACACCCCCCTATGTTAAACAGTCTCAATGACTTCCTTTTAAAATTCCCAAATACTTAACTTTTTACCCCACCCCCCCACACCCCCCACCTTTGGGGGGAAAGATTGCTCTTTATGCAAAGAACTGGGAACTCATAACCCAGGACAGATGGGTTTTAAATAGTGTCCCAGGGATACAGATTTCATTTCCACACATTGCCAGCACCAAGTGGGTGGCCAGACCTGCCCCCACATCAGTGGGCAGAGGCTCAAAAACAAGTACTTTCCCTCTTAAGCTTGGGGGGGGAGGGCTATTCATCTGGTACTAGAAGAGGAAAAAGGACCAGGTTTCTACTTCAGACTTTTTCTGGTACCCAGAAAACACAAATAATGGCGTCCAGTCCTGGACCTGTCTACTCTAAAACACCTTTCTGGAGATTCCAAAATTCAAGATGCTGACTTCACCAATTACTTCCTATGCTAGGCAAAGACGCCTGGTTGGCAACACTAGATTTAAAAGAAGCATACCTGCACATCCCAATCAGGGAATCTTGCAGAAGATACCTACGCTTCAAAGCAGGCTTACACGCATTATCAGTTTTCTGCACTGCCCTTTGGCTTGTCTGCTGTGCCCAGGGTATTTACAAATTGCCTGGCCTCAGTTATTGCATTTTGCAAGCAAAGAAGTATTCAAATATACCCATACCTGGACGATTGTCTAATTCAGACAGAAAGTCGGGGCATACTTTTGAATCATCTGGCATTTGTAAAAAGGATTCTAACTTGTCTGGGGTACACCATAAACGAAAGGAAATCACAACTGGTACACTGTCAACAAATTACATTCCTGGAAGCAAGCTTGAATACAACTGCCCAGATGACTTACCTCACGCCAGGAAAGCAAATTCATTTGGTAACCTATTTCAAACAAGTGGCCACAAAAACCCTGCTATCTGCAAGACAATTACTGCAAGCCTTGGGGTTCATGGCCTCCTGCATTCTTCTAATTCCAAATGCAAGACTGCATATGAGGAAACTACAGTGGTATCTAAAAATTCTATGGAGTCAACATTCTAACAACCTGGGAACAATAAATGTTAAGTTGTCTATCTCTCCTTCTATTCTTGCTGGTTGGGTTCGGAGCCGATCCTCTGCTCCGACTCTGCCATCTTCAAAAGCTCGAGAGCTGCTTACTGGCTCGAGGCCCCCCTATATCCCATGATGCCTGGCGCTAGATACCTAGATCTCGTTTGCTGCTTCTGCTGCGAGATTGTTCTACTGGCTCAGGTCGTATAAGCTTCTTTATTATTACTGTTATTTTCCTGTAAAAATTACTGTATTGTGTAGAATTAGTCGTTAAACTTTATTCATTGCTTTCCCTTCCTAAGAAACTAGTTTAAGTTAGGGAGTTCCCCCCCCCCCCTTCTCTCCCTTTTCCACAGAAAAGTTCTTTCTGTTTGAGTTGGAGGTTAACCTTTCTTTTCTATCTCCTTTAAAAAAGAAGAAAAAAACTTTTTCTCTATAACCTGTAGTGTTAGTGATGAGTTTGTTTTTCTTTGTGGTAGTAGTACTTGTAGTGGGTTGTGGTAACTGTAGGCTATTAATATTTTTTATCGGTTACCTTAGCTTTTTGTGTGAAAACTTTCCCTTGGTTTTCTTCCAAGAATGTCCAAGGATCCAAAACCGTCCGGATTCAAGAAGTGTGACTCATGCTGTCAGAAGATCTGACAGATGGTCACACTTCTTGTGTTTATTGTCTGGGCGCTGTGCACCTGCAGGACTCTTGCTCCATCTGTCATGCCTTCAGTCCAAGAGTCCTGCAGGAGCGCAAAAATAAATTGATTCTGAGGGGTCTGCTTAAACCCCAAGATTCACCGTCGAAGTCTCAGCCAGTGAAATTTTCCAGGCCACCTAAACCGTCGGCTCCCAGTTCAGAGCTGTCATTGGGTGAAGCCACACAATTCATTTTGACTCCAGCTGAAACCGATGTCCCTCCCAGTCTGCTCGGACACAGTTTTCGGAACCGGCTAAGAGTCGAAAGAGATCAAGGTCTCCTTCTTTGGAGTCTATACGTTCGGCTTCAAAGTCACCCCTGCTCCAATCGGAGCATAGTCACCGATCATCCCACTCTTCTCTGTCCTCTAGACATTCGGACCATGATTTGGAAAGAGTGGTCAGTAGGCTCTTGAAGTCGCAGGCCCTTGCCAAAATGTTGTCCAGCCCTCCTCATCAGGTGTCTGCTCCTTCCACAGCTATTGATATTCCTCCTCCGACTCTTCCTTTGAGCTCGGAGCCGGAGTTAGTTTGGGTTCGAGTCGTGGAACCATCAGCGCCGATACCCTCCCTTTCAGTTCCTTCATCGGCTCCAATCCCTTCCATGGTACCTTCCCTGGAGGGATCTGGGCGCTGAGACTCCCCTCGTCTGCTCAGAGGGGACGAGTGGCAACGGACCCTTGTCCGAACCCGCTCTCCCTCTCTGTGCTTCGGCGCAGGTGAGCTCGGTTCCCACACCTACCTTGGAGCCGTCTCCCTTGATGCGGGGACGGCTTTTGGTTTCGTCTGAGCCTTCTCTTTGTCCAGGCAGGGACGCCTTCGAGGTGATGAGGGGTGTGCTGGCCCCAGAGTCAGTCCCACGATCGACCCCATCGGCTCCTCCCTCTAGGGTGCCTGCGTCAGCCTCTGCCCCTCTTCCAGACCCGAAGTGTGGGGATCCAGCACTCCAGGACACCCCCTTGGGTGTATCCTCCTCTTCCGAGGCCTCCCCTGATCTTTCAGAGGAGCCACCTCGCAAGAGAAAATGCAAGAGGAAGCATGTTGACCCCCCCCCCCCGAGTCTATTACATTGGATACCGACTTAGAGGAGTTGGAAGGGTCTCCAAGATCCCTCTCTGAAGATGTCTCCTTCTCAGACATTCTTGAGATGCTTAGGCAGAGGGGAAACTGGACTTACCCTAAGCCCTTCCGAGGATGAGTCGTTATTCCTGGATGCATTTGGATCCCAACCTTCCACATCCTGGGTTTTTTCGCCTATCGACCCACTGATGTCTGTGGTGGCTCGAAAGGCTTGGACAGCTCCAGACACAGTGGAACCGACCCCTAGAAGACCTGCAAAATTCATTACTGCCCCGCAGGACAAACAGTTGTTGACCAAGGGTGTTCCCGTCGATGCCATGATAGTAGCAGCAGCCACAAAGGAGGAGTTAACTGAAACTTCATCTGTCCATCCCCCTAACAAGGAGTCCAGGACGATGGACAGATATGGGAAGCGGATGTTCTCTTCAGCGACCTTTTCCATGCGGTCACTGAATTACCTGTGCCACTTTACCCATCTTTAAAGGGATCTCCTGAAAGAGCTTGGAGATGCCCTCCAAGATCCATCAGCTGAGGGGACCCAGGCTAAGGCAGCCTCCCAGCTGGCGACTCAATTCTGTGGTAAACTCCTCCATGCGGCTCATTTCGTATGCGGCCGATGGTACGAATAGAGCCACAGGCACAGGCGTGGCCCTAAGGAGGCATGCTTGGATGCAGCTATGTAACTTTGCGGAACCTTTCAGTGTGTCTTTCACCAACACCCCCTTTGATGGTTCCTCTCTTTGGATAACAGATGAGATGCCCTTACCAGGTGTGAGCAGGAAGGCAAGACTCTGTCTGCTGTAGGAGTCCGTTTTTCCACTCCCTCCAGACCATATCCTAATGGTCAGAAGAGTGGGAAGATGTGGTTCCGGAAGTCCCGAGGACCCTTGCCAGACGCACGTGGTGAGTTTCCCTCCAGGGGCAGAGGAGGGAACAATAACAGACGCCGCCCTTGTGGCAGAGGGGGTCCGCAAAACCAGGGCAGCAGAGAATCCTCTGACAAGCCCTTCCAGCATCCCTGAAGGGTTGTCTGGCTGCTCACCTCTGGAGTTAGTCGGGGGAAGACCATCACTGTACCAAGGAGCCTGGCAAGACATAACACAAGACAAATGGGTACAGTCAGTCATATTCGGAGGCTACAGAATCCCCTTCGTTCACCCCTTAGTCATACAAGTCCCTTCCAGATGTTCCACCCAGTCTAAGGGACCAAGCAGTGCAAGAAGTCTCAAAACTGCCAAGAAAAAGGGCCATCCAGCAAGTCCCAGCAGACCAACAAGGATCCGGAATTTACTCGAGGTTCTTTTTGTTATCAAAAAAGACGGGACTTGAGACCCATTTTGGATCTCGGCAGACTAAACAAGTCTGTACAAAGAACAAAATTCCGGATGGTCATGCTTCAGTCCATTTTACCTTTTCTGGATCAGGACAATTGGATGTGCTCCATAGATCTTCAGGATGTGTACTACCACATAAAAGTGGACAGACGCTTTCGAAGATTCCTTCGCTTCCGGCTGGGAGCCAGCCATTATCAGTTCAGAGCTCTGCCCTTTGGTCTCACCACAGCCCCCCAGGGTGTTTACCAAATGTATGGCAGTAGTTACCGCTCATCTGAGACGGCAAGGATTCCAGGTATTTCCATATCTCGACCACTGGCTCCTCACTGCTACCTCCAGACATCACCTTCTGCGAGCCAGAGACTGCACCATCGACACTTGCTCCAGGCTAGGTATCGCAATAAATTTAGAAAAGTCTGCATTGTTGCCCTGTCAATCTATCACCTTTATAGGCGCAAATTTAAATACCAAAGACATGTTGGCGAGCCTCCCACCAGACAGGGTTTCAGTGATTCGTCAGCATGTCAAGGTTTTATTAACATGCAAAAGGATTCAAGCCAGGTTTGTCCTTCAAACGCTAGGTCTCATGGCAGCAGCTATCGTACTTGTTCCCGTTGCTTGTTTTCACATCAGGATTCTCCAGTGGCTTCTTTTCCACCCAATGGTCCTTACAGCAACTTCCCATGTCTTACACAATTATGATCACTCAGGCATGCAAGAAACACCTTGCATGGTGGATGGTCTCCACATCAGTGCTCCAAGTCAGTCCATTTGTTCTTCCCCCTCCAGTGGCTACAGTGACCACGGGCACCTCCCTGATCGGGGTGGGGGGCATTATCAGGGCAGAACAGTCCAAGGCACCTGGCAACCTCACGAGTATTATCTGCACATAAATGTCTTGGAGATGAGGGCTGCGCTCTTAGCGTTGCAGGCTCTTCAGGATACTCTTCGTACTGGGACCATTGCAGTTCAAACGGACAATATGTCCGTAGTGTGGTACATCACAAGCAGGGCGGAACCAGGTCCTACCCTCTGTCGAGAAGCACTCAGACTCTGGCAGTGGGCGATCTCTTCCCAACGGTTTCTGATTGCAACGCACATCCCTGGGAAGTCCAATGTTATAGCAGACAGAGCAGAGCAATTTTCATGCCTCACGAGTGGTCTCTGAACCAGGTGGTTGCGGACCAAATCTTCCGCTGATGGGGCCAACCTTGCTGCGACCTTTTTGCAACTCCCCTCAACAACAAGTACAGCCATTTCTTCTCCCTCCTTCCACTCCCCGTCATCCCCCCAGAGACGTTCTAGTCCACGATTGGCCCCAGGGGCTTCTTTATGCATTTTCTCCTTTCCCCCTCATACCGAAATTGATTCAGAGGGCTGCCGTTTCGGGTTGCAAAATGATCCTCATTGCTCCTTACTGGCCTCTACAAATATGGTTTCCGTTCCTGCACTCCTATCTTCTCGAACAGCCTTGAACTCTGGACCTAGTTCCAGACCTCCTGATTCATCAGTCGGGCAGACTGCACCAATCCCTGCACACTCTCCAGCTCACAGCGTGGTTGCTCCACATCCAACCCTAGCCAGGCTCCCAGATATTTCCCCATCTATGAGAGAAATCCTTTTGTCATCACACAAGTCTATGACCAGAAAAACTTACGCTAGTAAGTGGAAACGTTTTTCTTCCTGGGCAGAGGCAAAAAGCAGAGACCTTTTTTCAGCCCCAGTGCACTCCATTTTGGAATTTCTAGCAGAACTCTTCCATGCTGGCTCTGCTTCAGCTACAATTAGAGTCCGGTTAACAGCAATTTCACATTTTCACATTGGCCTGTCGGAAAACAATATAATGTCCCATAAGCTGTGTAAAGCCTTTCTCAAAGGAACCATTCTGCTCAGCCCTCAGCAAGAGATCCTCCACCACCGTGGGATTTAAATTTGATTTTAACTTCGCTAATTTTGCCCCCTTTCGAACCTGCAGCTTCTTGTTCGCTGAAGTTCTTATCTTGGAAAACCCTCTTCCTGGTAACTATTACTTCAGCCAGAAGAGTTTCGGAACTACAGGCTCTTTCTGTCCGGCCCCATACCCCCTGTTCCACATTGACAGGGTTGCTCTTAGGACTAATCCGTCCTTCCTTCCTAAGGTCTCTTCAGAGAGTAACTTGAATCAGTCCATAGACCTTCCTGTGTTTTTCCCTAACCACTCCAACAGGCGGAATATAAGTTGCATCAGTTAGATGTTCACAGGCAACTACGCTTTTATTTGCACAGAACCAAGGACATTAGAAAATCAGATCAACTTTTCCTGTCTTGTGCTGTAGGTAAACAAGGTCTTCCGGTCTCCAAAGTAACCTTATCCAGTTGGTTGACTTCTGTCATCACATTCATATGTCAACTGAGGAATAAAGAGTTGCCAGTTAAACCAAAAGGTCACTCCTCCAGAGCTTTAGCTACTTCGGTGGCCTTTCAGGCTAGGTTGCCCATGGAATCTATTTGTGCTGCGGCTACATGGGCCAACCCATATACTTTCATTTCGCATTACAAGTTGGATTTGGTTTCCAGGAGTAGAGCTGACTTTGGTTCCACTGTTCTGAAGAGTCTTTTCTGATGAGCCACCCAGGTTTTTAGGTGCTAAGGACGCTGTCCCAACCAGCAAGAATAGAAGACGAGATAGACAACTTAACATAAAGAAGTTATGTACCTACCATAATGTTCCATGTTAGTTGTAGTCTTCTTGACTTCTTTCTTGCGTCCCACCCTCCATTCCCCTATCCTAGTGGACCGAGAAGAGTTGTTCTTGATTTTTCACTGGCTGAGTCTTCTCTGGCTACCCCTTTCTGACTAGTAGTCTCTCCAGTAGGATTTATGCATTCTAGGATAGGATTCCTTTATTATTATGTCTGCAGTTAGACTTACCAAACAAGATCTGGGTATCTAGCGCCAGGCATCATGGGATATAGGGGGGCCTCGAGCCAGTAATCAGCTCTCGAGCTTTTGAAGATGGCCGAGTCTGAGCCGAGGATCGGCTCCGAACCCAACCAGCGAGAAGTAGACAACTAACATGGAACGTTATGGTAGGTACATAACTTTTTTCCTGTCATACCTTGCCTATGCCTGGAGTTCTTCTGGGCAGAGGCCTGCCACCAAAACAAGGGACTACCATTCACACTACCCCCTGCCGCCCAAACCCTAACTACAGATGCATCAGACTATGCATGGGGGGCTCACCTGGCAGGGAAGTGCATTCAGGGCAAATGGAACCCATGTTAAATTCACTTACATATCAATCAGAAAGAAATGTTAGCTTTACAGAATGCTCTGACAGCTTTCAAGGACTACATTTTTCCAGGACAACTAATGGTAAAGACGGACAGCACCACGGTTATGTGGTACATAAACAAGCAGGGGGTTGCACATTCCTACCCCTTCTGCAGACTAACCATGGCATTGTGGAACACAGCCTTAAGCTACCAAGTTCACCTATAAGCTCGATTCCTGTCAGGAAAATTGAATACACTGGCAGACAGACTAAGCAGCAACCTCATGGACCCACACTAGTGGAAACTGGAACGAAGGATTTTCAACATGTTGACAAGCGAATGGGGGAGCCCAGGCATCTGTTTGCCTTCCCACAGAACTACCAGTTAAACAAGTTTTGCACAAGGACTCCCCACAAACAAGCCTGAAAAGTGGATGCTCTGTCCTTAAGCTGGAAAAAACTATCAGTCTACGCCTTCCCCCTGGTTCTTCTGCTCTCCAGAGTTCTACTAAAAGTCAAACAGGACAAACCAAGGATGATCTTGATTGCTGCAGACTGGCCGTGCCAACAATGGTACCCCCTCCTGTGCAGTGTCTCGCAGATATCTCCATGGCACCTGCCTCAGACCCCTTACCTGCGGTCTCAGCAGGAGAACTAAATTCTGCACCCTCAGCTTCCAACATTGAACCTTGCAGCCTGGCTAATCACTTAAATCAACCCTTATCCCCCAGCAAACCTGTGATGGATGTCATCTTAGAGGCAAGGAGACCTAATACTAGAAAATCTTATGCTGAAAAATGGAAAAAATTCTGTGCCTGGAACCAATCTCAAGGGGCGAGTACAGCAGTGCCCAATTTACCTCAGATTTTGCAATACTTAACTGAGATGCTTCACAGGGGCCTGTCCTTTTCTTCCATTAAAATCCACGCTTCAGCCATTTCAGCTCATTATAACACAGAACCTCCCCTTTTCTCTCATCTTCTGCTCAAGCAGTACCTAAGAGGGGCCAAAAACTTGAGACCACCCAGGAGAGCTCCAACCCCTGCCTGTGACGTTAACTTTGTATGAGAAAAACTCACTCAACCTCCTTTTGAGCCAGCTGCTACTGCAGACTTCAAATTTCTTTCTTGAAAAACAGCTTTCCTTGTAGCAATCACTTCAGCTAGAAGGATGTCTGAATTACAGGCTGTTATGGCAGTGGAGCCTTTCATCATCTTTCATGCGGACAGGGTGTCACTCAGGACCAATCCATCCTTCATGCCCAAGGTGACATCCAGTGTGGCTCTTAATCAGTCCATTCATTTGCCAACCTTCTTTCCCAATCCACAGAGCAAAGGGGAACGGATTCTGCTTTCCTTGGATGTGCACAGACAACTAAGATTCTACTTGGACAGGACTAAACCTAGAAGAAAATCGGAACAACTGCTGGTAGCATTTGCTGCAGGGGCAGAGGGGAAGGCTATTTCAAAACAAACCATTTCTAAATGAACAAGCCATTGCATTCATTTCTGCTATAAGCACCATGGAAAACTTATCCCCCAGGGGATCAGATCTCACTCCACCAGAGCTGTATCTACTTATGCAGCTTTTCTCAGAGGTGTTCCTACCAGGGACATCGTAGAAGCTGCTACTTGGCGTTCTGTGCATACTTTCACCAAGCATCATCATTTGCCAATTTTCTCTAAATCCAGAGCTGGCTTTGCCACTGCTGTCTTGCAGGTCCTTATTGCTGGCCCTAATGCTATATAAACTCCTCCCAACCATAGCTTTGGGAATCTACCCAAATGTAATGACTGCAACAGTGAAACACTAAGAACATCGTACAGTTGTGTACACTTACCAGTCCTGGTTACCCTCCCTCCAGCCCCCTAACTTCTTCTGGCTATACCTCTACTTTCCTTTACTATGCTTAAAAGCCTTTTTGGTGTATTTGCTTTTTGTTGGAGGTATATCTTTGTGTTTTTGTTTATTTGCTCCCCATTGGGGAGGCACCTGACATCTGGGACAAGAAAAATTGATGGAATGATGTCGGCTGCATGTTTTATACTCCTGACGACCTGACCTCTTGGAAGAAGGGACAGCATCTGACGCAGGACCCAAGACTTGGTTAATTAGGCCGACTAAGGGCAAACTGCAAGCAGATTACCCAAACGTAATGACTGCAACAGTGAATCCACTCTAACATCTACATTTATGGTAAGTGTACACAACTGTACTTTTTGTATATTTATGCTTTGTAATTGTACAGTGTAGTAACACTCTGAATTTACTTTTTAAAATTTGTCCTGTGTTTTTCTGTTGGCAAGGAGAGAGCTGCCCATAAATAATTGTATGGCATTCCATGTGATGAAGTTGGTGGCAGTTCTGTACTTTTTTTCCAGCCACTTTTAATGTTCCTAGCAGATAATTAAAAAAAAAAAAGAAAAGCTTAAGATTTTTTCTGTAATACTTTAAAGCTGGTATTTCTTTGTTTTAGGATCCTGTCGTGCAGCAATTTTCATATAAGCAGACTAGCTTGAACTTGGAAGATAGTAACAGCAGACCTTCATATGCTGTACAGCCTGAGGCTTGCTTTGGTTCTGCATCAAGTTCTGCAGCAGTCAGTTTTGCCACCCTTGCAAACAATGTAAACAAAGAAAATAAAGGTAAACATTTTGCTGTTTAAAAAAAAAAAAAAAAAAATTCTAAGCTTGTTGCCTGCCTTTCTTGTAACTAGTCTAGTCCAGCTACAGATTTTCTGTATCCAAGACTGTGTTTGTAAGCTTCTGATCCCCCAAGCCTTTCTTTGTTGGAGGGAAGCCGCCTAGCTTATCAGTGGGAGTGGTAAG
Organism: Protopterus annectens; assembly: GCF_019279795.1. Lineage (NCBI taxonomy): Eukaryota > Metazoa > Chordata > Ceratodontiformes > Protopteridae > Protopterus > Protopterus annectens. Next base: position 567,185,243 of record NC_056729.1, read on the forward strand.
GACTAGGTAGCCTGTCTACCACAAGAGTGGTTTCTGGCCCAGAAATTGTAGTTTATTGGCCATTTGAGCAGTTTTTTTCATCTTTCAACTTTCTGGTTTTAAAGCCTGCATTTGCACTTTTTTCCCACCTTTCCTATAACTAGTCTAGTCCAGATACAGATTTGCTGCATCCAGGACTGATGTTCTTCATGTTTCACTTTTGCAGTTATCACATTTGGGTTATCTGCCTGCAGGTAGCCCTCAGCCGGCCTGAATAACAGAGTCTTGGATTCTTGCATCGGATGCTGTCTCTTCTTCCATGACGTCGGGTCATCAGGGTTATAACACATGCATCCGACGTCATTACGTCAGTCTTTTTTGCCGTGCGGTGCCCAAAGCAGAAGCTGTTCATGAATGCCGGTCGACCGACTCCTGAAGTTTTCATTTTTGAGTTTCAGAACCAAAGTCTTCAAAAAAGAGAAGTACCTCATTGGGGATCTTTTTTTCTTGCTCCAACCGATGTCAGTAAAAGTTAACAATTGTCTTACCTGTGGAAAGCAAATACCTCATAAAGATTTTCATTCATACTGCATCCCTTGCTTAGACCCAGACCCACGACATCCCTCGCTGTCAGTTTTGTGCCTTATTCAACCCCCGAACTATTCGTTGTCGGGCTATCTTTGCTGCAAATTACTTTGGTACCGTGTATCAGTACTCCGAAATGGCTTCATTAAGCCATTCGATTACCACTCTTACGAAAAAATGTAAAGATAAAGACAGACCGCATAGATCCAAAACTGCCGACGACACTTCTGTTAAGCTAGTCTCCACTCTGCCGGTACTCAGTGAGGTGCTTTCACAGCCCCTGTTACCCGCTATTTCAGATTCGCAGGCCTCTACTGAGACCCATTCTGAGTCCGGTATGCCACGAGATACTTCTTCGACTATTGAACCTGCGGATGTCTCTACCTTGCATTTTAAACAGACGCCATCTTCTTCATCCAGGCCTAAAACTCAATCCACACCTAAAAAACCGATGTCCAAACAGCATGCTCAGGCCCACATGCCTAAAAAACAAATGCTTAGAATGGCCGAAGACCTTATTACATTAATTAGGGGAAGCAGCCTTCCCCCACTGAGACCTAGAACTGAATTTCCTTCTGATTCTTCTGGTCAGGAATCTGATATTTCTGTTCCTTCTGATGACCAGGATTTGCCCTTATCTGCCTATGAGGATTGTGATGCCGAGGATTCCATTCCCTCTGCTTCCCCACCAGAACATATTTCTTTTGGTGAAACATTGCACACACTTAGGAAGCATTTCCGCTGGGAAAGCCAAGATTACTCTGACTCCAAAAAAAGGCTAAGGGAATTCTTACACCTTCCTCAACACAGGCCTTTAACTATCCCTCCTGTTCTGGACATTGTAGAGAATGCTTTCTTGGAGTCTAGCCTTTCCCCAGACACTTTACCTCCAGCCCCCAGAAAACCTGACCGGTATTAGAGTAGCTGATTCTCCCAAGTTCCTGTTCAACAATCCTACTGCGGATCCAGAGACCATTTCCCATGGACCAAAAGGCATTAAGGCTACTGCTGCCAAAAATCCTACCCCTTCTGATAGAGATTCTAGAGCCCTGGACAGATGGGGTAAGAAGGTATACACTTCTGGTACTTTAGCCATTAGGGCTTTAAATTGCCAGTTTCATATGTTGAAGTACCAGCAGCATATTATGGGACGACTTAAACAGAAAATTATGTTGATTCCTGACTGTGCTGAACACAGAATTACAGGACTTAATGCATACTGCAGAACAAATTGGTAAACATACTTTGCAATGTGGTTTTGACTCTAGAAGCATCTTGCAGGGCTTCTGTCACTGGGCCTGTACTTAGAAGGCATGCTTGGCTTAAGGAGCAAAACTTGCCTGATCATCTTAAAACTAAATTACTGGATGCTCCCTTAAACCAAGACCGCCTGTTTGGCAACAAAGCAGTTGTCATCCTCAAAGGGATGGAGGAAAAAGCTAAATCTATGCAAACTGTTAAAGATTTCCTACAAGTACAGCTTCCCAGATTTAGTAGGCATTGGCCTTCAAAGAATTGGTCCTTTCCAGTCTCTTCCAGGCCTTCTCAGTCCAAACCGAGGAACAGCAGACCACCCAGGTTACAGTTTCAGGCTGCGCACAGACCTAAGCAGTGGGGGGCTCCCACTTCCAAAGCAGGTAGTAGTAAGCCACCCCCTACGGAAAAAAGGCACAATGATGTATCTTGGCCCTTTCACGCCCTGCTCAACTGCCTGCTCCCTTAGGAGGAGAACTCTCCCTGCATGCAAAAAACTGGGAACTCATTACCCAAGACAAATGGGTTTTAAATATAGTTTCCCAAGGATACAGATTCCACTTCCACACCTTACCCAACCCCAACGGGTTGGCCAGACCTACCCCCAAATCAGTGGGCGGAGGCCCAACAGCAGGTTTTTTCTCTAAGTGTCAGGGCTGTTCAACCTGTCCCAGCAGAACAAAGGGGACAAGGGTTTTATTCAAGACTTTTCCCTGGTACCCGGGAAAAGACGGCTCCTGGCATCCTATCCTGGGCCCCTCTATTCTAAGCACCTTCCTGGTAATCCCATAATTGAAAATGCTAACACTTCAACAGCTGATTCCTATGCTAGGCAAAGATGCCTGGTTGGCAACCTTAGACTTAGCGGAAGCTTACCTGCACATCCCAATAAGGGAATCTTGCAGGGAATACCTGCGCTTCAGGACAGGCTCCATGAACCATCAGTTCTCTGCACCTCCCTTTTTGAATACCCTGGGTGCAGTAGATGAGCCAAAGTGTTTAGCTCCAGCCATTGCATTTTGCAGGCTGAGGAACATTCAAATATACCCATTTTGGACAATTGTCTGATTCAGGCAGAAAGTCAGGACTTGCAATTAAAACATCTGGCATTCGTAAAGAATCTTCTAACCTCACTGGGGTACACCATAAATGAAAAATCTTGCTAGTACCCTGCCAACAGATTGTATTCCTGGGAGCAGGCTTGAACACAACTTCCCAGATGGCTTTCCTCGCTCCAGAGAAACAAGTTTTTTGACCACCTACTTCAGACTTTTGGCCACAAAGCCCCAACTATCTGCAAGGAAAAATCTGCAAGCCCTGGGGTTAATGGCCTGTTGCATTCTACTAATTCCATATGCAAGTCTGCATATGAGGAAACTTCAATGATATCTGAAAAGCCTATGGAGTCAACATTCTCAGGACATGGAATCAATTATTCCTATCATTCCTTGTATAAAGACAGAGTTCCTTTGGTCGGCAGAGGCCTGCTACCACAACAAGCGTCTCCCTTTCACTCTACCCCCTGCTGTCCAAACCCTAACAGACTCATCAGACTATGCATGGGGGGCTCACTTGGCATGGCAGTGCATTCAGGGCAAATGGAACCCAAGACAGATACACCTGCATATCAACCAAAAAGAAATGTTAGCTGTACAGAATTCCCTGACAGCCTTCAAAAACAATTATTGGTAAAGAGAGACAACACCACAGTTAAGTGGTACATAAACAAGTAGGGGGGGAACCCACTCGTACCCTCTCTGCAGACTAGCCATGGCTCTGTGGAACACAGCCTTGAACTACCAAGTGCACCTACAAGCTCATTTCCTGCCAGGCAAGCTAATTCACTGGCATATCTAAGCAGAAATCTCACGGATCCACACGAATGGAAACTGGAACCAAAAATATTCAACCTCTTGAGGGAACAAATGGATGCTCCAGATGTAGACCTGCTTGCCTCCCCGCAGAACTACCAATTGGACAAATTCTGCACAAGGACTTTCCACAGTCAAGCTTGGAAAGTGGATGCCCTGTTTTTTTTTTTACCTGGGAAAGCCTCTCGATTTATGCCTTTCCCCCCTCTGCCTCTCCTCTCGAAGGTTCTGCTAAAGATCAAACAGGACAAGCCAAGGACAAATACTGATTGCACCAGACTAGCCACGCCAGCACTGGTAGCCCCTGTTGCGCAGTATGACACTGCTGGAACCATGGCACATGCCTCAGACCTTTTCCCTGCTGTCCCAGCAGGCGGGCCAGATTCTACACCCTCAGCTTCAAACGCTGAACCTTGCAGCCTGGCTAATTCCTTGAGCTCTCCAATAGCAACCCTCAGTAAGCAGGTGTTAGATGTTATTCTGGAGGCAAGGAGGCCAAGTACTAGAAAATCCTCTGCTGAAAAGTGGAAAAGGTACTGTTCCTGGAGCCAGACTCTGAATGGGCACAATGGTGCCCAGCTTACCTCTTATTCTTCAGTACTTAACAGAAATGCTCCACAAGGACCTATCCTTCTCGTCAATTAAAATTCATGCCTCTCCCATTTCAGCACATTATTAATACTGGGCCACCCCTTTTCTCTCGCCCCCTTCTAAAGCAATTCCTTAGAGGGGCCAAAATCTTTAGACCCCCCCCAGAAGAGCCTCTACTCCAGCCTGGGACCTTAACTTTGATTGGAAAAGCTCACTCTCCTTCCCTTTGAGCCAGCTGCAACGGCAGAGTTGAAATTCCTTTCTTGGAAGACCGCCTTCCTTCTAGCCATCACTTCTGCAAGAAGAGTGTCTGAATTGCAGGCCCTCATGGCAAGCAGTGGGAACCCTTCAATGTTAAGTTGTCTATCTTGCCTTCATTTCTTGCTTGTTAGGATCCCCTTCAATGTTAAGTTGTCTATCTTGCCTTCATTTCTTGCTTGTTGGGATCAGAACCGACCCTCTGCTCCGACTCAGCCATCTTCTATAGCTCGAGAGCGGTTTACTGTCTCGAGGTTACCCCTTATCTTATGATGCCTAGCGCTAGCTACCCAGATCTCGTTTGCTGCTTCAGCTGCGAGGTTCGTTGTTACTGGCTCAGGCTCGTGTAAGTTTTATTATACTACTCTTCTGTCAAATTAAGGTTCTTTTTTGATAGTTTATAGGTTTTCAACATAGTCGTTAATTAGTTTGTTGTATTAGTGTAATTGTAGTTTTCCCTTAGAACTCGTTTAAATTAGAGTCCCCTCCCTCTTCCTATCCCTCTTGTAGGTATCATTTTAGTTTAAGCCTTTCTTTTTTTACCTCATAGGTAGCCGTTTAAGTTAGAGGCTTCCTAGTTTAAAAAAAACTTCTTAACTGTAGTTTATGTTTTTGGTTAGGTTAGTGTCTATACTTTTTTGCTGTTAGGTCTTTTGGCTAAAAACTTTTCAGGGTAAGGTAGTATTTCTCTACTGGATATGTCTAAAGAATCCAAGGTGTCTGGATTCAAGAAGTGTGACTCATGCTGTCAGAAAATGATGGGCACACTTGCGTCTATTGCTTAGGCGCAGTGCAAGCAGGACTCTTGTTCTGTATGCCATGCATTCAGCCCAAGGGTTCTGCAGGAGTGCAAAAATAAGCTTATCTTGAGGGGTCTTCTTAAGCCCCAAGATTCACTGGCCAAGGCTCAGCCGGTGAAGTCTCCTAAACCAACCAAATCTGCTCCCAGCTCGGAGCCATCATTGGCCCAAGCCTTACCTACTACTTCGGTTCCGGCTGGAACCGAGGAGACTGCCTCCCCGTACACCATGATGTACCTTCGGAGCCATCTCGGACCCACAAGAGATCGAGGTTCCTTTCTCTAGAGTCTATACATTCGGCTCCTCTGTATCCCCTGTTGCACAGTGACCGCAGTCACAGATCCTCCCACTCCTCTCGGTCCCCTAGACTCTCGGATCACGACATGGAGAGAGTGGTCAGTAGGTTGTTGAAGTTGCAGGCACTGGCGAAAATGTTATCCAGCCCTTTTCAACAGGTGTCTGCTCCGTCCGCTTCCATCGATGTTCCTCCTCCGACTCCATTGAGCTCTGAGCCGGAGTTTGTTGGGGTTCGAATCGTGGAACCGTCGGCACAGATAATGATTTCCCCTTCGGTTCCGTTGTCTGCTCCGATCCCCTCGATGCTGCCTTCCGTCAAGGGATCTGGGCGCCGAGACTCCCTTGTCGGCTCCGAGGGGGAGAGTGGCATTAGACCCTTGTTCGACCCTGTTCTCCCTCTCGGAGCGTCGGCGCAGGTGAGCTCAACTCCTACATCGGCCTGTCTCCCTCGGGGCGGAGGAGGATTCCGGTTTCCTCGGAACCGGAGCCTTCTTTACATCGTGGCAGAGAGGCCTTCGATGTCATGAGGAGTGTACTGGCCTCAGTCAGCTCCACGTTCGACCCCACTGGCTCCGTCCCCTGTAGTGCCTGCATCAACCTCTGTCCCTCCTCCAGACCCCAAGCGTGGGGAACCGGTGCTCCAGAGCACCCCATTGGGTGTTTCCTCCTCTTCCGAGGCCACCCTTGATCATTCAGAGGAGGCCCCTCGGAAGAGGAAGTGCAAGAGGAAGCACATTGACTCCCCTGAGTCTCACTTAGGATACAGATTTGGATGAATCTGAAGGGTCCCTGAGATTCCCTGAGATCCCCCTCTGAAGAGGTTTCCTTTTCGGACATCCTAGAAATGCTTAAGCAGAGGGGGAACTGGACTGTCCTAGCCCCTACCGAGGACTAATCTGTATTCCTGGATGCATTCGTTTCCCGACCTTCCACCTCCTGGGTGTCTCCACCCTTCGATCCACTAATGTCAGTGGTGGCTCGAAGGGCTTGGCCAGCCCAGGATACAGTGGAACCAACCCCGAGGAGACCTGGCAAGTTTATCACTGCACCCCCTGATAAAACGGTTCCTTACCAAGTGTGTTCCCGTAGATGCCATGGTAGTAGCAGCGGCCACTAAAGGAGTTAGCGGAAACTTCTTCCTCTCTCCATCTTCCTAACAAGGAGTCTAGGATCATGGATAGACACGGGAAGCGTATGTTTGCTTCAGCGACATTTTCTATGAGGTTGTTGAATTACTTATGCCATTTTACCAGGCTTCAGAGGGATCTCCTGAAAGAGCTTGGAGATACCCTCCAGGATCCATCAGCTGAAGGGCCTCAAGCTAAAGTGGCTTCTCAGGTGGCGACCTTTAATTCGGTAGTTAACTCCTCCATGAGGCTCATTTCCTATGCAGCCGATGGTGCGAGTAGAGCTGCAGGTACAGGCATGGCCCTTAGGAGACGCGCATGGATGCGGCTATGTAATTTTGCAGAACCTTTTAGAGCTTCGTTCACCAACACTCCCTTTGACGGTTCATTTCTCTTTGGACCACAGGTAAGACACTCACTAGGTGTGAACAGGAAGGCAAGACTCTCTCTGCCGTGGGAGTCCGTTTTCCAGTCCTTCCAGACCATATCCCAAGGGTCAGAAGAGTAGTAAAATGTGGTTTCGGAAATCCCAGGGAGCCTCGCCTGATACATGTAGTGATTTTTCCTCCAGGGGCAGAGGAGGAAACCGCAGCAGATGCCCTCGTGGCAGAGGGGGACCGCAGAACCAGGGCAGCAGAGAATCCTTCTCTGACGAGCCCTTCCAGCATCCCTGAAGGGTTGCCTGGCTGCCCCCCTCTGGAGGCAGTTGGGGGAAGACTTTCTCTGTACCCAAAAGCCTGGCAAAACATAACACGAGACAAATGGGTACACAGTCATATCCGGAGGCAATGTAATTCCTTTCTTCCAACCTCCCTTACCGTCAAGCAAATCCCTTCCAGATGTTCCACCCAATCTGAGGGCCCAAGCAGTCATTGAAATTTCAAGACTGCTAGAAAGTCATCCAGGAAGTCCCGGCAGACCAACTCTGATCTGGAACTTAGTCAAGGTTCTTTTTGGTGCCAAAAAAGACAGGGGACTGGAGACCAATATTGGATCTCAGCAGACTAAACAAGTCTGTTCAAAGAACAAGGTTTCGGATGGTCACGCTACAGTCCATTCTACCCTTTTTGAGTCAGGACAATTGGATGTGCTCAGTAGATCTTCAGGATGCGTACTGTCACATCAAAATGGACAGGCGCTCCAGGAGATTCCTTCGCTTCCGGCTGGGAGCCAGTCATTACCAGTTCTGACCTCTGCCCTTTGGTCTCACCACAGCCCCCAGGGTGTTCAAATGCATAGCAGTGGTTACGGCTCACCTGAAGCGTCAAAGATTCCAGGTGTTTCCTTATCTAGACGACTGGCTCCTTACTGCTACTACCAGGCATCAACTTCTTCAAGCCAGGAACTATACAATCACAATTTGTGCCCAGCTAGGCATTACTATAAATTTTGAAAAATCTGCTTTGTTGCCTTGTCAATTTATTACCTATATAAGAGCAGATTTAGATACAAGAAGTATGTCCGCAAGGCTACCGCCAGACAGGGTGGCCACGATTTGGCAGCAAGTTCATATCCTCATGCAATGCAAAAGGGTAAAAGTCAGGTTGGTCCTTCAAACTCTGGGTTCTATGGAAACGGCAATTCTTCTGTTACCTCTGGCCCATTTTCGCATGAAAATCCTTCAGTGGCTTCTCTTCAAACAGTGGTCCTTTCAACAGCTCCCCATGTCTCTCATGATCATGATTACAGAAACATGCAAAAGACACCATTCCTGGTGGATGGTCTCCCCAATAGTGTCTCAGGGTAGACCATTCATCCAGCCCTCTCCGGTTGCCACAGTGACCACGGATGCCTTACTGATAGGGGGGGGGCATTGTCAGGGCAGGACCGTCCAAGGCACTTGGCAGCCTCACGAGTACCATCTGCACATAAATGTCTTGGAGATGAGAGCCGTGCTACTAGCGTTGCAAGCACTTCAGGACTCCCTCCCTCCTGGGACCATTGCAATTCAAACGGACAACATGTCAGTAGTGTGGTACATCAACAAGCAGGGCGGAACCAGGTCCTACCCCCTGTGTCGAGAAGCAGTCAGACACTGGCAGTAGGCAATTTCCTTTCAACGATTTCTGATTGTGACGCACATCCCTGGGAAGTCCATTGTCATAGCGGACAGGCTCAGCAAAGCTATTCTCATGCCTCACAAGTGGTCTCTGAATTGGGTAGTTGCTGATCTTATCTTCCGCAAATGGGGACAGCCTTGCTGCGATCTGTTTTCAACCCCCTTCAACACCAAATGCAGCAACTACTACTCCCTTTTACTGCTTCCCGGTCACCCTCCCAGAGATGCTGTAGTCCACGATTGTCCTCAGGGACTTGTATCTTCCCGCCATTCCCTCTCATACCCAAACTCATACAGAAAGCTATATCGTTGGGTTGCGAAATGATCCTCATTGCTCCTTACTGGCCTCGACAGATTTGGTTTAAATTCCTGCACCGTTACTTCCTCGAGCAGCCCTGGACTCTGGATCCTATTCCAGACCTGCTGATTCATCAATCAGGAGAGCTGCATTGATCCCTCCAAACACTCCAGCTCACAGCTTGGTTGATCCAATTCCAACCCTAGCCAGGCTTCCCAGCATTTCCCCGGCTGTGCGTGAGATTCTCCTCTCACAAATCTGCTACTAGGAAGACTTATGCTAGCAAATGGAAACGTTTCTCTTGGGCAGAGGCTAGGAACATAGATCCCTTTTCAGCCCCAGTTCTCGAAATCTTGGAGTTCCTAACAGAGCTTTTTCATTCTGGGTCCACTTCTGCCACAATTGGGGTTCAACTAGCGGCCATCTCTAACTTTCATGTTGGTTTTTCTAATCTAAATATGTCTCATAAGCTGTGTAAAGCTTTTCTCAGAGGGACTACTCTCCTTAGGCTCCCAGTGAGAAATCCCCCTCCTTCTTGGGACCTTAATTTGGTACTAACCTCCTTGATTATGTCCCCTTTTGAACCGGCAGCATCCTGCTCCCTTAAGTTTCTTTCTTGGAAAACTCTCTTTTTGGTAGCCATTACCTCAGCCAGACGTGTCTTGGAACTTCAAGCACCAAGTGTTCGTCCTTCGTACTTAGTTTTTCACAAGGACAGGGTTACTATGAGAACTAATCCCTCCTTCCTGCCTAAAGTCTGCTCAGAAAATCTAAACCAATCCATAGACCTTCCGGTGTTTTTCCCTAACTACACCAAGGCAGAATACAAATTACACCTTTTGGATGTTCATAGACAATTGTGTTTTTACCTGCATAAAACGAAAGATATAAGAAAGTCTGATCAACTTTTCCTTTCCTGTGCTAGGGGCAAACAGGGTCTCCCAGTCTCCAAAGTGACCTTGTCCAGGTGGTTGTCACATTATTACCTTCATCTATCAACTAAGAAACAAAGAATTGTCTACCAAACTGAAAGGTCATTCTACTAGAGGTTTGGCCACTTCTGTAGCCTTCCAGTGTAGGTTGCCCATGGACTCTGTGCCACTGCCACGTGGGCAAATCCTCATACCTTTATTTCTCATAAGTTAGACATGGTCTCCAGGAATAGAGCTAACTTTGGTTCCACTGTTCTGAAGAGTCTGTTCCAGTGAGCCACCCAGGATCATAGGTGGTAGGGACGCTGTCCCAACAAGCAAGAAATGAAGGCGAGATAGACAACATAAAGAAGTTAATGTACCTACCATAACATTCTATGTTAGTTGTCTTCATCTCACCTTCTTTCTTGCATCCCCCCTCCATCTCCCTGTCCTATTGGACCGAGAGCAGTTCAGGTTTCACCGGCTGAGTTCTCTGGTTTGTTTCCACTACTGACTTAGAGTATGACAGGTATGCTCAACCTGTTAGTTTGGACAGGTTGATTCTTTGCTATGTCTGGGGTTAGCTATTACAAACGAGATCTGGGTAGCTAGCGCTAGGCATAATGGGTAGCCTCGAGCCTGTAAACAGCTCTCGAGCTATAGAAGATGACCGAGGGTTGGCTCCGATCCCAACAAGCAAGAAAGAAGGCGAGATGAAGACAACTAACATGGAACATTATGGTAGGTACATAACTTCTTTTCATCTTCAATGCAGACAGGGTTTCCCTCAAAACCAATCCTTCCTTTATGCCCAAGGTGGTGTCTAGTGTGGCCCTAAATCAGTCCATTCATTTGCCTACCTTTTTCCCTAATGCACAAAACAAAGGAGACCGAATACTACAATCTTTGGATGTGCACAGACAACTTGGGTTTTATTTGGACAGGACTAATCCTCTCAGAAAATCTGAAAAGCCGCTAGTTGGCTTTCTGCAGGGCCAGAGGGGAAGGCCATTTCAATGCAAACCATTTCTAAATGGATAGCCCATTGCATTAAGTTCTGCTATAAGCACCATAGAAAACCTACCCCACAGGGGATAAGATCACGTTCCACCAGTGCTACATCTACCTCTGCAGCCTTTTCTCAGAGGAGTCCCTACCCAGGGACATATAGAAGCTGCTACCTGGAGCTCTGTACAAACCTTCAAGCATTACCACATAGCTATTTTTTCTAAATCCAGAGCTGGTTCTGCCACTGCAGCCTTGCAGGGCGTAATAGCTGGCCCTAATGCTTGCCAACTTCCTCCTCCCTTCCTTAGCTTTGGGAATCAACCCAAATGTGGTGACTGCAACAGTGAAACACGAATAACATAGTACAGTTGTGTACACTTACCATAAATGTAGATGTTTGAGTGTATTCACTGTTGCAGTCCTGGTTACCCTCCCTCCAGCCCCCAGACTAATCTTGTCTCTACCTTTCCTTCTTGTTTAGTGTTTGTAACTTTTCTGGTGTATTTGCTTTTTGTTGGAGGTGTACCATAACATGTAATTGCTTCCCATTGTGGGGGCACCTGATATCTGGGACAAGAAAAACTGAAGTAATAGTATCGGCTGCATGTTTTATACCCCCTGTGACCTGACGTCATGGAAGAGAGACAGCATCCAATGCAGGAATCCAAGACTCTGGTATTCAGGCCGGCTGAGGGCTACCTGCAGGCAGATAACCCAAATGTGATGACTGCAGCAGTGAATACACTCAAACATCTACATTTATGATAAGTGTACACAACTGTACTTTCGTAAGCTTTTAGAGGTGCCAAAGTCTGCTCCTCAAATTTACCCTTAGATCTGCTAGTTCTCTCCTCACCTGCACTTTTACTAGTTTATTAGTGTAGCACTTAAGCATACCAGACTTCATGTAGCCATTATTGTAGCACACAAAAGTGCTGCCAGCACTAAACATTCTACAAGGAAACAACTCCAATATTTATTAATGCCCACCCCTTCAGGTATGTCTAAAGGTCAGATGTTCATCGTGTTTCACTGCTGCAGTCATAACACTTGGGTTATCCTGCCGTCAGGCGGTCCCGCAGTCGGCCTGAGTTCCAAAGTCTTTGTCCGGCGTCTTGCTGTCGCTTCTTCCCTGACGTCAGTGCGCCAAGGGTATATAAGATGCAGCCGACGCCATTTTCTTCAGTCTTTCATGCCACGCGGTGCCCGAAGCAAAAGCAGTTCGCAAGTGCCGGTCAGCCGACTCTTGAGATTTTCTATTCGAATTTCAGAACCGAAGTGTTCAACGAAGCGAAGTACCCCGTTGTGGAAACTTTTTCTTGACTCAGACCAATGTCAGTAAAAGTTAATAATTGTATTTCTTGTGGGAAGCAAATACTTCATAAGGATTTTCATTCTTTCTGTATTCCATGCCTAGGCCCAGACCACGACGTCACTAGTTGGTTTTGTGCTAGATTTAACAAATGCACTATTAAACATCGGTTTGACTTTGCTCGCCATTACTTTGGCTGAAGGTTCAATTATACCATGCCGTCAGAACAACCGACCAGAATACACAAAAAACGCAAAGACCAGGATAAGGACAGGCATTGAAGGCCCAAAACTGGTGAAGCTCTAGGTCAGTCGCCGGTTCTCAGTGTGGTGCTTTAGCAGTCCCTGACACCCACTACCTCAGAGCCACAGGCCGCCTCCGACACCCACATGGAGAGATGTCTAGGCCTCTGGAAACTCAGGGTATTGGGCCTACGGAAGCTAACCCCTCAGATGGGTCCGTAGCAGGCATCAGCTTCTGAGGGTGTTTCCAGGCATTCACAACTTACCATTAAATCCACAGCCAAGTCTAAAACTCCATTAAAGACAAAAGCCAGTACAGCATTCACCTGGACAGGCCTCCATGCCTAAAAAACAGATACTTAAAATGGCCGAAGACATAATTACTCTGATCAGGGGTTTCCATCCCCCTCCAGATAAAAGGCCTAGGCAGGATACAGATTGATTCCTCTAACCAGGTTTCCATTTCTTTGGATTCCTCTTCAGACCAGGGATACGCTTTACCCCCCTATGAGGACTCATGCTGAAGAATCAATTCCTTCAGCCTCTCCTCCTGAGGATTACTCTTTTGGGGAAACTTTACATACCACGAGGGAGCATTTCCATTGGGAGGGCCAGGATTACTCAGAATCCAATTAAAGGCTCAGAGACTTTCTTTTATTGCCTCAGCACAGGCCCCTTGCTATTCCACCAGTGTTGGATATTGTGGATGATGTGTTCTCTGAATCCAGCTTAAATCCTGATTCTTTGCCCCCTGCTCCAGTCAAGCCAGACAGTTACTACAGAGTCCCTGACTCTCAAATTTCTTTATAAAAACCCTGTTGCTGACCCATAAACTATTTCCCAGGGTCCCAAAGGGGTAAAGGCTTCCACAGCTTAAAAATCCAGTTCCGTCTGACAGGGATTCTAGAGCATTAGACAGATGGGGGAAGAAAGTTTACACTTCTGCAACTTTAGCAGTGAGGGCTTTAAATTGCCAGTTTCACATGCTTAAATACCAACAATATTTAATGTCTCTGTTAAAACAGAAAATGCTTACAAGTTCAGAACATCCTGACTATAAGGAAATGCAGGATTTATTGCATGCAGCTGAACAAGTGGGAACACGTACTCTGCAATGTGGTTTTTATTCATTAGAGGCTTCTTGTAGAGCAGCAGTTACAGGATCTGTGATACGAAGGCATGCTTGGTTAAAAGAACAAGGTTTACCTGATCATGTTAAGGCAAAATTATTGGATGCTCCTTTACAGCAGGATATTTTATTTGGTGTTTAGGCAGAAGAGGTATTAAAGAAAATGGAGAATAAGGCAAAATCTATGGAAACAGTGAAGGATTTCTTACAGGTACAGCCACCTCGATTTAACAGAAATTGGCCCTCCAAAAACTGGTCCTTTCCAGTGTCAGACAGACCACAAAGAGGCAGATACAGACGCCAGAGAGACAGATCTCAACCCCAAGGCTCTTACAGACCACGACAGTGGTGCTTCAACCCCAAAAGGAAGGGAAGACAAGTCACAACCTTATAGGAAACAGTCCCAATGACTTCCCCCTTCAAATGCCAAGCACTTATCTTTTGGAAGCCCCCTTAGGGGTAAAACTAGCACTTTTTTCACAAAATTGGCATATAATCGCCCAAGACAAATGGGTTCTGAATATTGTGTCTCAGGGTTACAGGTTCCACTTTCACACTCTACCAAGGCTAAAAGGAACGCCAGACCTGCCACCAAATCAATGGGCAAAGGCACAAAAACAAATTACAGTCCTCATGGACTTGAGAGCTATTCAGAAAGTGGCACAACAGGAACAAGGGCAAGGATTTTACTCGAGACTTTTCCTGGTCTCCAGAAAGGACAAAGCCTGGAGACCCATGCTGGACCTTTCTACTCTAAATACTTACCTGGACGTTCCGAAATTCAAAATGTTGACTTCAGCAGCTTCTTCCCATGCTGGGCAAGAAGGCTTGGCTTGTTACTTTGGACCTCAGAGGCATACCTGCATGTCCCTATCAGTCAAAATTGCAGAAGATACCTCAGATTCATAGCTGGTTCAATGTATTACCAGATGTCCTTCAAGGATGCATCTGCAGTCCTTACAAATGGGTTGTCCTGTCGTCAGGCAGCCCTTCGGTCGGCCGGATTCCAAAGTCTGGGTCTGGCTTCGGCTGGTGTCGCACTTCACCTGACGTCATTGCTGCAGTTTCTCTGGTATAAAGGCATCAGCCGACGCCATTTTCCTCAGTCTTTCTTGCCACGTGGCGCCCGAAGCAGAAGCTGTTCGCAAGTGCCGGTTGATCAGAACCAGAGATTACTACCGAATACTTCTACTACTACCGAAGACTTCTAAAAAGCTAAGTACCCCGTTGGGGAGTCTTTCTTGCCTCAGCCGATGTCAGAAAAAGTGAATAACTGTTTAACTTGTGGGAAACAAATACCTCATAAAGATTTCCACTCTTACTGCTTACCTTGTTTAGGCCCAGACCACGACGTAGCAGCTTGTCTAGCCTGTGCTTCTTTTAACCGACGGACGCTTAGACATTGGTCGGAATTTGCTGAGCAGTTTTTCGGCTCTGATTTTGCTTATTATGCCGTCGGATCCTCCGACTTCACAAATATCCAAAAACCGCAAGGAAAAGGACCGACACTCGCGGTCTGCGGTTTCGGCCGAAACAGCGGTTAAGCCAACCGCGAGTGTCTCAGTTTCGGCTGAAACCGAGCAAGCGGTTCTTCCTTCAGCCGAAAACTTACCTTCTACCGAGGCCTCTTCCAACCTAGTGGAATCGGCTTCTGAAATCCAACCTGCAGTTGTGGTTTCTCAGGAATTATCTGACACTATTCCCTTGGATATTTCAACCCCTGCACGTGGAGCTGCTAGGCCTCCTGCAGCCATGTCCATTAAGGCCTTTGCCAGGGCTAAAGCAGCTAAAGCTACTAAATCTGTGCCTGTTAAGACCCCCTCTCACAGGCCTAGCTCCAGTTCCCAAATGCTCAGTCTAGCAGAGGATCTCATTTCTTTAATCCGGGGAACCCAACCTCACCCAGACAGGGCCTCTCACCCACCTCCAGAGAAGAGGCCTAGAGCAGAGCCCCCTGAGCCAGTTTCCACAGATGATTCCTCTGATGATTCAGATAATACAGACCCTCCAGAGGCTCCTTTTTCCCCTTATGAAGACTCTGATGCTGAAGAGTCCATCCCTTCTGCCTCTCCGCCTGAGGAATTTTCCTTTGGGGAAACCTTGCATGCTATGAGGGAACAATTTCAGTGGCAGGGCCAAGATTTTTCAGACTCCAGAAAAAGGCTTAGAATCTTTTTGCATTTACCACAACATAGGCCTTTAGCTATACCTCCAGTTCTTTCTGTTGTAGATGATGCATTTAATGATGCTTGTACTGCTCCTGATTCATTACCTCCGGCCCCTGCTAAGCCCGATAGGTTCTACAGGGTCCCGGACACACATCACCATTTATACAAGGCTCCTTTTGCAGATCCCGAGACTATCTTCCAGGGGCCTAAGGCTGTAGCAACTACCTCTGCCAAAAATCCCCTCCCCTCTGAAAGGGAATCCAGGTCCTTAGAGAGATGGGGTAAAAAAGTTTACACTTCTGCTACTCTGTCAGCTAGGGCCTTGAACTGTCAATTTCATATGATCCAGTATCAAGAATTTATGCTAGACCAGTTAACCAAAAAACTGTCCTCTGATGAACCTTTAGACAAGAAATATGTTCAGGAAATGGTACATAACATTCAGCAAGTTAGTAACCATTCTTTAAAATGCGGCTATGATGCACTGGAGGCTTCCTTTAGATCAGCCATGACTGGCACAGTTATCAGAAGGCATGCATGGTTAAAAGAGCAGGCCTTACCGACCATGTCAAATCAAAACTATTAGATGCTCCCATGGACAAGATCAATTTGTTTGGCTCTCCTGCACAACAGGTGCTGAAGAAGATGGAAGAGAAGGCAAAATCTGTCCAAACAGTGAAAGATTTCTTACAGGTCCAACCTCCAAGGTTTAGCAGGAATTGGCCCTCCAAGAATTGGTCCTTTCCAGACTCCTCCAAAGCACAGAGAGGCAGGAATAGGCGTTCAAGAGGCAGAAGCCAATCCAGGGGTGCCTACAGGGATGCCAGTTGCAGGGTAACAACCAGCGAGGCACAGACGCAGCCACCACCACTACTACAGGACAATCACAGTGACTTGGCTCTGGCACCGCCTACCAGGGAACAACTAGAAGCACCCTTAGGCGGGAAGCTAGCTTTATTTTCAAAGAACTGGCATTACATCACAAGAGACAAGTGGATTTTGCAGACAATAGACCAAGGTTACAGGTTTCATTTCCATACTCTACCAGGAAAGAGAGGAATGCCAAACCTACCTCCAAATCAAAAGGCAGAAGCTCTAAAACAAGTAAATCAATTATTAAAGATGAGAGCTGTGGAAAGGTACCATATATGGAGCAAGGAAAGGGCTTTTACTCCAGACTCTTCCTAGTACCAAGGAAAGAAAGCAAATGGAGACCTATTCTCGATCTGTCCGCTTTAAACACATTCCTCATTGTTCCAAAATTCAAAATGCTGACCCTACAGCAGCTTCTTCCCATGCTGGGCAAGGAGTCTTGGCTGGTAACTCTAGATCTCAAGGAGGCATACCTGCACGTCCCCATACGACCAAATTGCAGAAGATACCTCAGATTTCTTGCAGGATCAGAGCATTATCAATTCTCAGCATTGCCCTTTGGCTTATCTACTGCCCAGAGTGTTCACGAAATGCCTGGCATCAGTAATCGCTCATTGCAGGCTTCAGGGAATCCAAATCTACCCTTACCTGGGCGACTGCCTGATACAAGCGGACAACAAAAACAAGCTAGCAGAAGACTTGAAAAGAGTCATTTACCTTCTACAAGCACTGGGATATACAGTCAATATAAAAAAGTCAAGGCTGATACCATCCCAAAAGATAACCTTTTTGGGTGCGGAGCTGGACACATCCAAACAAATGGCATTCCTAACAGTAGAAAAACAGGAGCAACTCCCTCTCTACTTCTTGGCATTAACAAAGCAAAACCATCTAACAGCAAGAAAAGTCCTACAAGCATTGGGCTTCATAGCATCCTGCATAATATTGGTCCCACATGCCAGACTGCATATGAGAAAGCTACAGTGGTACCTAAGGAATTTATGGTCTCAGCACAAACACAGCCTAGAAACTCAAATTCCAATAATTCCATGCCTGAAGCAAGAATTCCAATGGTGGGCTCAGGCCTGTCAATCAAACGAAGGATTGCCCTTCCACAGCACTCGGCCAAGCCAAACCATCACAACTGACGCCTCAGACCTCGGTTGGGGGGCCCACATGATGGACAAATGCATACAAGGTTTATGGACTCAAGAACAGCTGCACCTACACATAAACCTAAAGGAAATGCTGGCAGTAAAACTGGCAATTCAGACTTTCAAACCATTTCTTCAAGGCCAATTGATAAGGACAGACAACACCACAGTTGTGGTACATCAACAAGCAGGGAGGCACACATTCGTACCCTCTATGCCGGATGGCCCTGGACCTCTGGAATGTGGCCCTGAGTTACAACATTCAGTTACAAGCAATCTTTGTACCAGGAAAAGAAAACACTCTAGCAGACATATTAAGCAGGACTACCACGGATGCCCACGAATGGATGCTGCATCCGGACATCTTCAAAACCATTACAAGAAAATGGGGTACCCCAGAAATAGACTTATTTGCATCCCCACACAATCACCAATTAAAGAAATTCTGCACCAGGACATACCCACTGGCATGGAAGGTGGACTCCCTATCCTTCAGTTGGAAAAATCTGACAGCATATGCATTCCCACCACTTCCTTTGATGCACAAGGTGCTATTGAAGATCAAAGGGGACCGTCCAAGGATCATTCTGATAGCTCCAGATTGGCCAAGGCAACATTGGTACCCATTACTGAGGAGCATGTCTCTGGAACAGATATGGCCCTTACCCCTAGTTCCCTTGCTGTTAACTCAGAACAACTACAACACCCTGCATCCAAACCTGAAAACTCTTCAGCTGACTGCCTGGAACATTGCATAAGACAAATTAACCCAAATTTATCCCAAAGGGTTAAGGACATTATCTTGGAAGCTCGCAGACCTTCAACAAGGAAAACCTATTCAGCAAAATGGAAAAGATATCTCATTTGGAGTACTGCTAAAGGGGAAGATGTGTCACTGGTAAACATAGCCAACATCCTGGAATACTTGGCAGAGCTATTCCACAAAGGCCTGTCCTACTCTTCCATTAAGATTCATGCATCAGCTATTTCAGCAGAATACGACTTGGATCCTCCAGTCTTCTCACATCCTCTGCTCAGGCAGTTTCTGAGAGGAATTAAAAATGTAAAACCTCCTAGGAAGCCACCATTACCTGCATGGGACTTGAACTTTGTGCTACAAAAATTGACACTTCCTCCTTTCGAACCAGCAGCAACAGCAGAATTGCAATACTTATCATGGAAAACTGCTTTCCTGCTGGCAATCACTTCAGCAAGAAGGGTTTCTGAGCTACAGGCATTAATGGCAGTACAGCCCTTTCTGATCCATCAAGATAGTGCCCATGAGAACAAATCCTACTTTTATGCCTAAGGTGGTCTCCAGAGTATCTTTAAATCAGACTATCCACCTACCTACATTCTTCCCCAATCCACAGAACAGGGGAGAAAGACTGTTGCATACCTTGGATGTACACATACAATTATGCTACTACCTGGACAGGACCAAGAGCAATAGAAAAACTGACCAGCTACTGGTAGCATATGCAACAGGAATGGAAGGGAAAGCAATTTCAAAACAGACAATATCTAAGTGGATAGGAAATTGCATTAGATTTTGTTACTCCTACCATGGAAAGAAAACTCCAGAAAACATCAGGCCTCACTCTACAAGAGCTACAGCCACTACCACAGCTTTTCTTCGAGGGTGGCTACCAAAGACATTTTAGAGGCTGCTACTTGGAGCTCCGTGCATACATTTGCCAAGCATTATAATTTACCTTTATACTCTAGATCCCGAGCAGGTTTTGCCACTGCTGTTTTGCAAGGGATCTTAACTACCACCATAATTTTATTTCTCCTCCTCCCCAGTTTGGCTATGGTATTCTACCCATTTGTAAGGACTGCAGATGCATCCTTGAAGGACATAGTACAGTTTTGTACCTACCATAAATGTAGATGTCCGATAGGAATGCATCTGCAGTCAGGATTCACCCTCCTTCACCTCTGTGGTACTCCTAGGGTATTTGCCCATCTTGTAGCTAGCTGGGGGAATCTATTATGGTGTATTTGTTTGTATATATGTACATACATGCTTATTTTTTGTTTGCTCTCTACTATTTGGAATCATTTGCATTTATCCAAATTTAGCCTTCCTGGAGGGCACCTGGCATCTGGGGCAAGAAACACTGAGGAAAATGGCGTCTGCTGATGCCTTTATACACGAATAACTGCAGCGATGACGTCGGGTGAAGTGCGACACCAGCCGAGGCCAGACCCAGACTTTGGAATCCGGCCGACCGAAGGGCTGCCTGACGACAGGACAACCCCATTTGTAAGGACTGCAGATGCATTCCTATCGGACATCTACATTTATGGTAGGTACAAAACTGTACTTTACTGGCTAAGGCTCTTGCCACCCCTTTAGTGCCTTTTTAGGCAAACTTCAAAGGACAAAACCACCACCATAACAGGTACAAGCATGCAAAATCTGAAGGTAATGCTACTCAATGCTAGAAGTCTAAACCTCAAAATGCACTCTCTCGAGGCACTCCTAAAAATGGAGAACATCGATATCTGTGCAGTAACTGAGACCTGGTTCAAGGCTCCAGAGAGCACCCCTGCAATAAAAGGCTACAGCTCTTACCACACTTTTCGGCCACCAAACCAGGACTGAAACACTAAAGGTGGAGGAGTGTCAATATTCACCAAGGATATTCACACCACCAGGCTAGTTGGCCAACACAATGAGTCTGAAATTCTCCAAGTGCAACTAACACTAGGTAAGACTGCAATCCAAATTGTAGCTTGCTACAGATCCCCCACCATACCCCAAGATTCTCACCACACCTTTCTAAGCATACTGGAAAATATTAAGATAGAACCAAACACCCCAATACTGGGTGATTTTTAACTACCCTGCCATTAACTGGGAAAACTACTCATGTCCCAACACCTTTGCTAACGGTTCTTGGAATTCATAAATTCCAGCGCCCTGGATCAACTAATCCATAGTCCCACCAGGGCTCCAATATCCTAGACCTGGTCATTACAAACATGGAAATCAATGCTCCATACCTATGGTAACCCCTCGTTAGTCACGTCTGACCATAAGCTAATCACCCTTAACATCCACATCCCACCCCACCCTCAGTATAGAAACCACCATAAAAAACTTCTCCAAAGCCAACTTCATGCTACTCAAGTCAGAAGTGGAACTTCATGACACCCATGCAGGCGGGAACTGAAAGTTCAACTGCTGAATCCTACACTAAGGCACTGTCTGCACATCCACTCATGCATGAATCGTGCCATCCCAAATAGAACCAAAATGCTCTCATCCAAAAGGAAGCCAATCTGGTGATCCCCTGCCATAAACAAACTTTACAACAAAAGGAAGAAACTTTTGCAGAAAAGAGAAAAATCCCAGGATGCAAAAATCTCCCTTACTAGCCTCAGTAAGAAACTGAGATGCTTCATAAAATTCTCCAAAGCTAGTTACGAAAATAAAATTGCCAAAGATTCCAAAGACAACCACAAAGCATTCTATAACTATGTCAAGAATCTAAATGGCAATGGTCAGATCTGCTCTGAGCTAAAACAGAATGGCATTAAATATACTGATCCGAAGGATATTGCCAATATCCTGGCAGATCGATTCAGTGCCAACTTCACCCCCCTCTCACCCCCTAAATGGCCCATCTCAGTACCGGAAGATTGCCAAATTCCAGTAATAACGGCCACACAGGTAGAAAACACACTCTCTAAAGCCAAGGATACAGCTTCCATGGGACCAGATGACATCCCTGGCTGTGTACTACATGAACTACAATATGAACTGGCACCTCACCTAAGTGTCATGTTTAATCATAGCCTCACCTCAGGTTTCGTGCCCACTGAGTGGCGCAGAGCTACAGTTATCCCAATCCACAAGGGAATCCACCTTGGATCGAAACTACCGTCCCATCAGTCTGACAAGCCTTATCTGCAAGGCCATGGAGCGTATTATCATGGAACTTATAAACAAAGACATTGGCAACCTTCAAACACTGGACCCCACCCAGTTTGGGTTCGTGAAGGGCGATCTTGTCTCCTGAACCTGATTGACTTCTTTGAATCAGTCTCCAGAGCCATGGACAAGGGTAGGTGGTCCACACAGCCTATCTAGACCTTGCCAAGGCCTTTGACACCATCCCCCACTCTGGAATCATAGATAAACTTAAGTTGGGCATTAATCCCTATGTCACCTAATGGGTTGCTAAATGGCTTACTGATAGAACCCACACTGTAAAAGTAGCCGACTCCAAATCCAGCTCCAGACAAGTGACAAGTGGAGTACCTCAGGGTTCAGTCCTGGGGCCGCTCTTGTTTGGCATCTACTTCTCTGAAGTACAGGTCAACACTAAGGGACTCTGGCTAACAAAGTTTGCAGATGACTGCAAACTGGGAGCCATTATTGAATCCCCAAATGATGTGGATACTCTACAAAAGGGCCTTACAGAAACAGATGCTTGGTGCCAGAGCCATGAGCTCAAGCTCAATGCCAAGAAATGTATTGTTATCCCCTTTGGGAAAAAACATGCATCCATGAATTACCATATAGGTGGCAGTACACTAAACACAGAAATTGTGATGAGACTTAGGGACACAGGTGGACAGTGGTCTCACCTTCGATAACCACATCACCACAACAGTCAGGAAATCCTTCTATGTGGCACACCTCATCACGAAGGGTTTTTCTCCAGGAAAAAGGAGGTCATTGTCCCACTGTACTCATCCCTCATTAGACCCATTATAGAATACAACGGCCCATTTGGTATGTATCTCTCAAGACATCTGCAACAACTGGAAAGGCCTCAGAAATACCTCACTAAAAGAATCACAGGCCTAAACCAGATGCCCTACGCTGACCGCCTTAAACTCCAGCTATACTCTGTCGCATATCGTCTACTCAGAGGCGATCTCTGATTAACATACAAGGCCATGTCAAACCCAGAGCTGTTGGACATGCTACACTTAAAGAAATCCCAATCCCTCAGAGCTACACGCTCCAGGGATCTAAACCTTGTCATCACAATAAAAAAAACATGCTGGAGGGATAGGTTCCTGACCCAGAGACTCCCCAGACTCTGGAATAGATTGCCCATACATGTCAAGCAGAGTGCCTCTTTGGACCTCTTCAAGAGGAACCTTGATGATTGGATGGGAGAAAGGAAATTCACCCCAGGGATCACGTCAGTTGCCCTGCTAGACAGGGGTCCAGGAAAGTAAATAATGTGGGAAGAAATAGCCAGGGAATTGTTATGGCTAGGCTTGTATAGGCCCTAGGCCTGATAGCCTAGTACCAACCTATGAACCATGCCTAAAAAAGATGCTCAAAATGGCCGAAGACCTGATTACTTTGATCAGGGGTTCTCATTCCCCTCCTGACAAGAGGCCTAGGCAAGAGGTAGAATATGAATCTTCAGATCAGGTTTCCATTTCATCTGATTCCTCTTCTGATCAGGAATACACTCTTCCTCCTTATGAGGATTCTGAAGAATTTATCCCTTCAGCTTCTCCTCCTGAGGATTATTCTTTTGGGGAAACACTGCATACCATGAGGGAGCATTTCCACTGGGAGAGCCAGGATTATTCAGAGTCTAAGAAAAGGCTGAGAGTCTTTTTTTACTGCCTCAGCACAGGCCCCCTGGCTGTTCCACCTGTGCTAGACATTGTAGATGATGTATTTTCAGAGTCCAGTCTGATTCCTGACTCCTTACCTCCAGCTCATGTTAAACCAGACCGATACTACAGGGTTGCAGACTCCCACAAATTTATTTTCAAAAACCCTGCTGCTGACCCAGAAATTATCTCCCAGGGTCCCAAGGGGGTCAAGGCTTCCACTGCAAAAAAAACCTACACCCTCTGACAGATTCCAGGGCACTGGACAGATGGGGAAAAAGATTTACACTTCTGCTACCTTGGCTATAAGAGCTTTAAATTGTCAGTTTCATATGCTTAAATATCAGCAATACGTTATGTCACTGCTTAAACAGAAAATGTTGACAAATTCTGAATGTGCAGAAAATAAAGAAATGCAGGATTTATTGCATGCAGCTGAACAAGTTGGAAAGCATACTTTACAATGTGGTTTTGATTCTTTGGAGGCCTCCTGCAGAACCGCTGTTACGGGTTCTGTCATTAGGAGGCATGCTTGGTTAAAGGAACAGAATCTGCCTGATCATGTGAAAGCAAAATTATTAGATGCTCCATTACAGCATACCACCTTGTTTGGTGTTAAAGCAGAAGAGGTGTTTAAGAAAATGGAGGACAAAGCCAAGTCTATGCAAACAGTCAAGGATTTTTTTACAGGTACAGCCTCCAAGATTTAGCAGACACTGGCCTACAAAGAATTGGTCCTTTCCAGTGTTAGGGCCACAAAGAGGCAGATACAGACGCCCTAGAGGCAGATCCCAGCCCCAAGGCTCATACAGATCTAAACAGTGGGGTGCTTCTACCTCCAAAAGCAGAGAAGAAAAATCACAGCCATACAGAAAGCAGTCCCAATGACTTCCCCCTGCCAGCACCAAGCACTTATCTTCTGGCAGCTCCTTTAGGGGGAAAACTAGCACTTTTTTCTCAAAACTGGCACCTAATCACCCAGGACGAATGGGTCTTGAACATAGTGTCACAAGGTTACAGGTTCCACTTTCACACCCTGCCAAGGACAAACTGTATGCCAGACCTGCCAAAAATCAATGGGCAGAGGCACAGAAACAAGTACCACAGCAGGGACAAGGATTTTACTCAAGACTTTTCTTGGTGCCCAGGAAGGACAAAGCCTGGAGGCCAATACTGGACCTATCTATTCTAAACACACACACCTGGATATTCCAAAATTCAAAATGTTGACTCTGCAGCAGCTTCTGCCCATGCTGGGCAAGAAGGCTTGGCTTGTAACTTTAGACCTGAAAGAGGCATACCTGCATGTCCCAGTCAATCATGCAGAAGATACCTCAGATTCATAGCTGGCTCAATGCACTACCAATTCTCTGCACTGCCCTTTGGCTTATCTACTGCGCACAGGGTCTTCACAAAATGCCTGGCACCAGTAATTGCATTTTGCAGATAGAGGAATACATATATATCCTTACTTGAATGACTTGCCTTATTCAAGCAGAGAACAAGGACATACTACTACAGCATCTGACGTTTATAAAAAGATTATTAACATGCCTCAGCTACACAGTAAACAAAAATAAATCAAAACTTGTACCCTATCAAGAGATAATATTCCTGGGTGCAAGCTTAAATACAACTGCCCAGATGGCTTATCTCACGCCAGACAAACAAAGGCAACTGACTACTTATTTCAAAAGTTGGCAACAAACACCCAGTTAACTGCAAGAAAAATTCTGCAAGCTTTGGGCTTCATGGCATCCTGCATTCTGCTAATTCCATATGCAAGACTGCATATGAGGAAGCTACAATGGTACCTGAAAAGTGTTTTGACTCAACATTGCCACAGCCTGGAAACAATAATTACACATTTCCTGCCTGCAACAGGGGTTACAATGGTGGGCAAAGGCCTGTCACAACAACAAGGGGCAGCCATTCACCATACCCCCAGCCAGGCAGACATTGACAATGGATGCATCCGGATTATGCCCGGGGGCCCACATGGAAGGCAGATGTATTCAGGGCTCATGATCCGCAATCCAAATGCAACTGCACATCAAAATGAGATGCTAGCTGTTCAAAATGCGTTGAGAGCCTTCAAGGACCTACTTCATCCAGGACAACTACTGTTCAAGACAAGACAATACTACAGTCATGTGGTACATAAGCAGGGAGGCACACATTCCTACCCCCTTTGCAGACTAGCCATGACTTTGTGGGACACAGCATTGACTTACCAAGTTCATCTGCAAGCGCAATTCCTGCCAGGAAAGATAAATACTCTGGCAGACTAAGCAGAAACCTCATGGATCCCCACGAGTGGAAATTGTATCCACAAGTCTTCAACGTGATAACATGGAGCTGGGGATGCCCGGACATAGAGCTATTTGCCTCCCCTCACAACTGTCAACTACAGAGATTCTGCACAAGGACTTATCACAAGCAAGCATGGAAAGTGGATGCTCCATCTTTCAGCTGGAAAAACTTAACAGTATATGCCTTTCCCCCACTGCCTCTCCTCCCCAAAGGTACTCCTAAAGGTCAGACAAGAAAAGCCAAAAATGATACTGATTGCCCCAGACTGGCCCCGCCAGCACTGGTACCCAATCCTAAGGAACTTGACTCCATGCCCAGCATGGACATTACCTCATATTCCTCACTTACTAACCCAACAAAACAATCACATCCTGCACAGCCAACTCAGGACCTTAAATCTGGCAACATGGCGGATAATGTAGGTTTTCAAAACACACCTCTCTCTAAAGCGGTGATGGCTGTAATCTTGGAGGCCAGGAGGCCCAGTACCAGAAAATCTTATGCAGAAAAATGGAAGAGATTCTGTGCTTGGAACCAGGCAATACAGAGCGTCCTATTTTTTCTCATCCTTTATTAAGGCAGCCCTCAGAGGAGCCAGAAACTTAACATCTCCAAGGAGATCACCACTACCTGCATGGGACCTCAATTATGTCTTGGAAAAACTCATCTCCTTTTGAGCCAGCCGCTACAGCTGATATAAAATGTTAAGTTGTCAATCTCGCCTTCATTCTTGCTGGATGGGTTCGGAGCCGATCCTCTGCTCCGACTCGGCACTTGCTTAGCTTGAGAACTCCTTTTACCAGCTCGAGGCAACCCTATATCCCATGATGCAAGGCGAGACTACCCCAGATCTCGTTTGCCGCTTTGCGAAAGAGGTCTCCTTTTTGCCAGCTGAGGTAAGTTGAAAATTTCAAAAAGCTTAGTCAGGGTTTTTTCTCTCCCTTGTTCCCTTTTATAGTGTGTAGTGTTTCTACAGCCCACCCTATTTCCCCATATAGTTAAAAACTTCTAGTTTTTTTTTTATAAAAAGTTTAAAGATTTTTTCAGTTAGGCCTAGGCCCCCTTTCTTAATCCCTACCTGTGTGTCTGTTTGTTGGGATTAATTGTGTGATTGTTTGGGGTGTGTGTGAGTATTTTTTCTTTGGACTATGTCTAAGGAAGGCAAGGTCTCAGGCTTCAAGAAGTGTGACTCGTGCTGTCAGAAAATGTCTCTGACATACTGTCACACTTCTTGTGTTTACTGCCTGGGGCCTTTGCACCTGCAGGACTCCTGTGCTTTGTGTCACTCTTTTAGCCAGAGAGTCCTGCAGGAAAGGAGGAATAAATTGATCCTCCGTGGCTTACTAAAGCCAGAAGGTTCACCCACTAAAACTGGGTCTACTAAACCTAAGCCACCGAAGGCCCAGGCTACAGCTTCTAAGCCTTCTCCGGTGGCTCCGACTCCTTCGGAGTCGAGATCCGCTCCGGCTGGAGCCGATCTTTCTTCTTCTAAAGTAGTAGTGTCTGTTCCGATCGGTTCCGACACCCAATCTACTGTTGCCTTGTCGGCTCCGGCTGGAGCCGACATATTATCCAGCATCGGAGCCGAGAAGCCTTCGGCTCCATCTGGAACTCGGGGGACGTTGGCTCCGATGACTTCGTCCAGGAAGAGATCTCGGTCCCCTTTATTGGAGAGTATCCATTCGGCTCCGGGGTCTCCTCTTTTGTCAGGCAGCATGTTAATTTCCATTGCCCTTTTCAGGGAGTCCCTAGCTTGGGCTCCTTTTTCCCCTTATGAAGACTCTGATGCTGAAGAGTCCATCCCTTCTGCCTCCGCCTGAGGAATTTTCCTTTGGGGAAACCTTGCATGCTATGAGGGAACAATTTCAGTGGCAGGGCCAAGATTTTCAGACTCTAGAAAAGGCTTAGAATCTTTTGCATTTACCACAACATAGGGCCTTCCTTTAGCTATACCTCCAGTTCTTTCTGTTGTAGATGATGCATTTAATGATGCTTGTACTGCTCCTGATTCATTACCTCCGCCCCTGCTAAGCCCGAGCAGGGTCTCTACAGGGTCCCGGACACACATCACCATTTATACAAGGCTCCTTTTGCAGATCCCGAGACTATCTTCCAGGGGCCTAAGGCTGTAGCAACTACCTCTTCAAGCGCCAAAACCCTCCCTCTGAAAGGGAATCCAGGTCCTTAGAGAGATGGGGTAAAAAGTTTACACTTCTGCTACTCTGTCAGCTAGGGCCTTGAACTGTCAATTTCATATGATCCAGTATCAAGAATTTATGCTAGACCAGTTAACCAAAAACTGTCCTCTGATGAACCTTTTAGACAAGAAGAATATGTTCAGGAAATGGTACATAACATTCAGCAAGTTAGTAACCATTCTTTAAAATGCGGCTATGATGCACTGGAGGCTTCCTTTAGATCAGCCATGATGGCACAGTTATCAGAAGGCATGCATGGTTAAAAGAGCAGGCCTTACCGGACCATGTCAAATCAAAACTATTACATGCCCCATGGACAAGATCAATTTGTTTGGCTCACCTGCACACAGGTGCTGAAGAAGATGGAAGAGAAGGCAAAATCTGTCCAAACAGTGAAAGATTTCTTACAGGTCCAACCTCCAAGGTTTAGCAGGAATTGGCCCTCCAAGAATTGGTCCTTTCCAGACTCCTCCAAAGCACAGAGAGGCAGGAATAGGCGCTCAAGAGGCAGAAGCCAATCCAGGGTGCCTACAGGGGACGCCAGTGGCAGGTAACAACCAGCGAGGCACAGACGCAGCCACCACCACTACTACAGGACAATCACAGTGACTTGGTTCTGGCACCGCCTACCAGGGAACAACTAAGCACCCTTAGGCGGAAGCTAGCTTTATTTTCAAAGAACTGGCATTACATCACAAGAGACAAGTGGATTTTGCAGACAATAGACCAAGGTTACAGGTTTCATTTCCATACTCTACCAGGAAAGAGAGGAATGCCAAACCTACTCCAAATCAAAAGGCAGAAGCTCTAAACAAGTAAATCAATTATTAAAGATGAGAGCTGTGGAAAAGGTACCACATGGAGCAAGGAAAGGGCTTTTACTCCAGACTCTTCCTAGTACCAAGGAAAGAAAGCAAATGGAGACCTATTCTCGATCTGTCCGCTTTAAACACATTCCTCATTGTTCCAAAATTCAAAAATGCTGGACCCTACAGCAGCTTCTTCCCATGCTGGGCAAGGAGTCTTGGCTGGTAACTCTAGATCTCAAGGAGGCATACCTGCACGCCCCATACGACTAAATTGCAGAAGATACCTCAGATTTCTTGCAGGATCAGAGCATTATCAATTCTCAGCATTGCCCTTTGGCTTATCTACTGCCCCAGAGTGTTCACGTAAATGCCTGGCATCAGTAATCGCTCATTGCAGGCTTCCAGGGAATCCAAATCTACCCTTACCTGACGACTGCCTGATACAAGCGGACAACAAAAACAAGCTAGCAGAAGACTTGAAAGAGTCATTTACCTTCTACAAGCCCTGGGATATACAGTCAATATAAAAAAGTCAAGGTTGATACCATCCCAAAGATAACCTTTTTGGGTGCGGAGCTGGACACATCCAAACAAATGGCATTCCTAATAGTAGAAAACAGGAGCAACTCCTCTCTACTTCTTGGCATTAACAAAGCAAAACCATCTAACAGCAAGAAAAGTCCTACAAGCATTGGGCTTCATAGCATCCTGCATAATATTGGTCCCACATGCCAGACTGCATATGAGAAAGCTACAGTGGTACCTAAGGAATTTATGGTCTCAGCACAAACACAGCCTAGAAACTCAAATTCCAATAATTCCATGCCTGAAGCAAGAATTCCAATGGTGGGCTCAGGCTGTCAATCAAACAAAGGATTGCCCTTCCACAGCACTCGCCAAGCCAAACCATCACAACGGACGCCTCAGACCTCGGTTGGGGCCCATGATGGACAAATGCATACAAGGTTTATGGACTCAAGAACAGCTGCACCTACACATAAACCTAAAGGAAATGCTGGCAGTAAAACTGGCAATTCAGGCTTTCAAACCATTTCTTCGATAAGGACAGACAACACCACAGTTATGTGGTACATCAACAAGCAGGGAGGCACACATTCGTACCCTCTATGCCGGATGGCCCGGACCTCTGGAATGTGGCCCTGAGTTACACATTGAGTTACAAGCAATCTTTGTAGCAGGAAAAGAAAACACTCTAGCAGACATATTAAGCAGGACTACCACGGATGCCCACGAATGGATGCTGCATCCGGACATCTTCAAAACCATTACAAGAAAATGTACCCAGAAATAGACTTATTTGCATCCCCACACAATCACCAATTAAAGAAATTCTGCACCAGGACATACCACCCACTGGCATGGAAGGTGGACTCCCTATCCTTCAGTTGGAAAAATCTG
This sequence comes from Protopterus annectens, assembly GCF_019279795.1. NCBI lineage: Eukaryota > Metazoa > Chordata > Ceratodontiformes > Protopteridae > Protopterus > Protopterus annectens. The sequence continues at coordinate 567,215,499 of NC_056729.1, forward strand.
ACAGCATATGCATTCCCACCACTTCCTTTGATGCACAAGGTGCTATTGAAGATCAAAGGGGACCGTCCAAGGATCATTCTGATAGCTCCAGATTGGCCAAGGCAACATTGGTACCCATTACTGAGGAGCATGTCTCTGGAACAGATATGGCCCTTACCCCTAGTTCCCTTGCTGTTAACTCAGAACAACTACAACACCCTGCATCCAAACCTGAAAACTCTTCAGCTGACTGCCTGGAACATTGCATAAGACAAATTAACCCAAATTTATCCCAAAGGGTTAAGGACATTATCTTGGAAGCTCGCAGACCTTCAACAAGGAAAAACCTATTCAGCAAAATGGAAAAGATATCTCATTTGGAGTACTGCTAAAGGGGAAGATGTGTCACTGGTAAACATAGCCAACATCCTGGAATACTTGGCAGAGCTTATTCCACAAAGGCCTGTCCTACTCTTCCATTAAGATTCATGCATCAGCTATTTCAGCAGAATACGACTTGGATCCTCCAGTCTTCTCATCCTCTGCTCAGGCAGTTTCTGAGAGGAATTAAAAATGTAAAACCTCCTAGGAAGCCACCATTACCTGCATGGGACTTGAACTTTGTGCTACAAAAATTGACACTTCCTCCTTTCGAACCAGCAGCAACAGCAGAATTGCAATACTTATCATGGAAAACTGCTTTCCTGCTGGCAATCACTTCAGCAAGAAGGGTTTCTGAGCTACAGGCATTAATGGCAGTACAGCCCTTTCTGATCCATCAAGATAGTGTCCATGAGAACAAATCCTACTTTTATGCCTAAGGTGGTCTCCAGAGTATCTTTAAATCAGACTATCCACCTACCTACATTCTTCCCCAATCCACAGAATAGGGGAGAAAGACTGTTGCATACCTTGGATGTACATACAATTATGCTACTACCTGGACAGGACCAAGAGCAATAGAAAACTGACCAGCTACTGGTAGCATATGCAACAGGAATGGAAGGAAAGCAATTTCAAAACAGACAATATCTAAGTGGATAGGAAATTGCATTAGATTTTGTTACTCCTACCATGGAAAGAAAACTCCAGAAAACATCAGGCCTCACTCTACAAGAGCTACAGCCACTACCACAGCTTTTCTACGAGGAGTGGCTACCAAAGACATTTTAGAGGCTGCTACTTGGAGCTCCGTGCATACATTTGCCAAGCATTATAATTTACCTTTATACTCTAGATCCCGAGCAGGTTTTGCCACTGTTGTTTTGCAAGGGATCTTAACTACACCATAATTCTATTTCTCCTCCTCCCCAGTTTGGCTATGGTATTCTACCCATTTGTAAGGACTGCAGATGCATCCTTGAAGGACATAGTACAGTTTTGTACCTACCATAAATGTAGATGTCCGATAGGAATGCATCTGCAGTCAGGATTACCCACCCTCCTTCACCTCTGTGGTACTCCTAGGGTATTTGCCCATCTTGTAGCTAGCTGGGGGAATCTATTATGGTGTATTTGTTTGTATATATGTACATACATGCTTATTTTTTGTTTGCTCTCTACTATTTGGAATCATTTGCATTTATCCAAATTTAGCCTTCCTGGAGGGCACCTGGCATCTGGGGCAAGAAACACTGAGGAAAATGGCGTCTGCTGATGCCTTTATACACGAATAACTGCAGCGATGACGTCGGGTGAAGTGCGACACCAGCCGAGGCCAGACCCAGACTTTGGAATCCGGCCAAGGGCTGCCTGACGACAGGACAACCCCATTTGTAAGGACTGCAGATGCATTCCTATCGGACATCTACATTTATGGTAGGTACAAAACTGTACTTTACTGGCTAAGGCTCTTGCCACCTTTAGTGCCTTTTTAGGCAAACTTCAAAGGACAAAACCACCACCATAACAGGTACAAGCATGCAAAATCTGAAGGTAATGCTACTCAATGCTAGAAGTCTAAACCTCAAAATGCACTCTCGAGGCACTCCTAAAATGGAGAACATCGATATCTGTGCAGTAACTGAGACCTGGTTCAAGGCTCCAGAGAGCACCCTGCAATAAAAGGCTACAGCTCTTACCACACTTTTCGGCCACCAAACCAGGACTGAAACACTAAAGGTGGAGGAGTGTCAATATTCACCAAGGATATTCACACCACCAGGCTAGTTGGCCAACACAATGAGTCTGAAATTCTCCAAGTGCAACTAACACTAGGTAAGACTGCAATCCAAATTGTAGCTTGCTACAGATCCCCCACCATACCCCAAGATTCTCACCACACCTTTCTAAGCATACTGGAAAATATTAAGATAGAACCAAACACCCCAATACTGGGTGATTTTTAACTACCCTGCCATTAACTGGGAAAACTACTCATGTCCCAACACCTTTGCGCAACGGTTCTTGGAATTCATAAATTCCAACGCCCTGGATCAACTAATCCATAGTCCCACCAGGGGCTCCAATATCCTAGACCTGGTCATTACAAACATGGGAAATCAATGCTCCATACCTATGGTAACCCCCTCGTTAGTCACGTCTGACCATAAGCTAATCACCCTTAACATCCACATCCCACCCCCACCCCCCAGTAAAGAAACCACCATAAAAAAACTTCTCCAAAGCCAACTTCATGCTACTCAAGTCAGAAGTGACGAACTTCATGACACCCATGCAGACGGGAACTGAAAGTTCAACTGCTGAATCCTACACTAAGGCACTGTACGAGCACATCCACTCATGCATGAATCGTGCCATCCCAAATAGAACCAAAATGCTCTCATCCATAAAAAGGAAGCCAATCTGGTGATCCCCTGCCATAAACAAACTTTACAACAAAAGGAAGAAACTTTTGCAGAAAAGAGAAAAATCCCAGGATGCAAAAATCTCCCTTACTAGCCTCAGTAAGAAACTGAGATGCTTCATAAAATTCTCCAAAGCTAGTTACGAAAATAAAATTGCCAAAGATTCCAAAGACAACCACAAAGCATTCTATAACTATGTCAAGAATCTAAATGGCAATGGTCAGATCTGCTCTGAGCTAAAACAGAATGGCATTAAATATACTGATCCGAAGGATATTGCCAATATCCTGGCAGATCGATTCAGCCAACTTCACCCCCCTCTCACCCCCTAAATGGCCCATCTCAGTACCGGAAGATTGCCAAATTCCAGTAATAACGGCCACACAGGTAGAAAACACACTCTCTAAAGCCAAGGATACAGCTTCCATGGGACCAGATGACATCCCTGGCTGTGTACTACATGAACTACAATATGAACTGGCACCTCACCTAAGTGTCATGTTTAATCATAGCCTCACCTCAGGTTTCGTGCCCACTGAGTGGCGCAGAGCTACAGTTATCCCAATCCACAAGGGGAATCCACCTTGGATCCCGGAAACTACCGTCCCATCAGTCTGACAAGCCTTATCTGCAAGGCCATGGAGCGTATTATCATGGAACTTATAAACAAAGACATTGGCAACCTTCAAACACTGGACCCCACCCAGTTTGGGTTTGTGAAGGGCCGATCTTGTCTCCTGAACCTGATTGACTTCTTTGAATCAGTCTCCAGAGCCATGGACAAGGGTAAGGTGGTCCACACAGCCTATCTAGACCTTGCCAAGGCCTTTGACACCATCCCCCACTCTGGAATCATAGATAAACTTAAGTTGGGCATTAATCCCTATGTCACCTAATGGGTTGCTAAATGGCTTACTGATAGAACCCACACTGTAAAAGTAGCCGACTCCAAATCCAGCTCCAGACAAGTGACAAGTGGAGTACCTCAGGGTTCAGTCCTGGGGCGCTTGTTTGGCATCTACTTCTCTGAAGTACAGGTCAACACTAAGGGACTCTGGCTAACAAAGTTTGCAGATGACTGCAAACTGGGAGCCATTATTGAATCCCCAAATGATGTGGATACTCTACAAAAGGGCCTTACAGAAACAGATGCTTGGTGCCAGAGCCATGAGCTCAAGCTCAATGCCAAGAAATGTATTGTTATCCCTTTGGGAAAAACATGCATCCATGAATTACCATATAGGTGGCAGTACACTAAACACAGAAATTGTGATGAGACTTAGGGACACAGGTGGACAGTGGTCTCACCTTCGAGCAACCACATCACCACAACAGTCAGGAAATCCTTCTATCTGGCACACCTCATCACGAAGGGTTTTTCTCCAGGAAAAAGGAGGTCATTGTCCCACTGTACTCATCCCTCATTAGACCCATTATAGAATACAACGGCCCATTTGGTATGTATCTCTCAAGACATCTGCAACAACTGGAAAGGCCTCAGAAATACCTCACTAAAAGAATCACAGGCCTAAAGCAGATGCCCCACGCTGACCGCCTTTAAACTCCAGCTATACTCTGTCATATCGCCTACTCAGAGGATCTCTGATTAACATACAAGGCCATGTCAAACCCAGAGCTGTTGGACATGCTACACTTAAAGAAATCCCAATCCCTCAGAGCTACACGCTCCAGGGATCTAAACCTTGTCATCACAAAAAAAAAAAACATGGTGGAGGCATAGGTTCCTGACCCAGAGACTCCCCAGACTCTGGAATAGATTGCCCATACATGTCAAGCAGAGTGCCTCTTTGGACCTCTTCAAGAGGAACCTTGATGATTGGATGGGAGAAAGGAAATTCACCCCAGGGATCACGTCAGTTGCCCTGCTAGACAGGGGTCCAGGAAAGTAAATAATGTGGGAAGAAATAGCCAGGGAATTGTTATGGTTAGGCTTGTATAGGCCCTAGGCCTGATAGCCTAGTACCAACCTATGAACCATGCCTAAAAAAGGTGCTCAAAATGGCCGAAGACCTGATTACTTTGATCAGGGGTTCTCATTCCCCTCCTGACAAGAGGCCTAGGCAAGAGGTAGAATATGAATCTTCAGATCAGGTTTCCATTTCATCTGATTCCTCTTCTGATCAGGAATACACTCTTCCTCCTTATGAGGATTCTGAAGAATTTATCCCTTCAGCTTCTCCTCCTGAGGATTATTCTTTTGGGGAAACACTGCATACCATGAGGGAGCATTTCCACTGGGAGAGCCAGGATTATTCAGAGTCTAAGAAAAGGCTGAGAGTCTTTTTTTACTGTCTCAGCACAGGCCCCCTGGCTGTTCCACCTGTGCTAGACATTGTAGATGTATTTTCAGAGTCCAGTCTGATTCCTGACTCCTTACCTCCAGCTCATGTTAAACCAGACCGATACTACAGGGTTGCAGACTCCCACAAATTTATTTTCAAAAACCCTGCTGCTGACCCAGAAATTATCTCCCAGGGTCCCAAGGGGGTCAAGGCTTCCACTGCAAAAAAAACCTACACCCTCTGACAGATTCCAGGGCACTGGACAGATGGGGAAAAAGATTTACACTTCTGCTACCTTGGCTATAAGAGCTTTAAATTGTCAGTTTCATATGCTTAAATATCAGCAATACATTATGTCACTGCTTAAACAGAAAATGTTGACAAATTCTGAATGTGCAGAAAATAAAGAAATGCAGGATTTATTGCATGCAGCTGAACAAGTTGGAAAGCATACTTTACAATGTGGTTTTGATTCTTTGAGGCCTCCTGCAGAACCGCTGTTACGGGTTCTGTCATTAGGAGGCATGCTTGGTTAAAGGAACAGAATCTGCCTGATCATGTGAAAGCAAAATTATTAGATGCTCCATTACAGCATACCACCTTGTTTGGTGTTAAAGCAGAAGAGGTGTTTAAGAAAATGGAGGACAAAGCCAAGTCTATGCAAACAGTCAAGGATTTTTTTACAGGTACAGCCTCCAAGATTTAGCAGACACTGGCCTACAAAGAATTGGTCCTTTCCAGTGTTAGGCCACAAAGAGGCAGATACAGACGCCCTAGAGGCAGATCCCAGCCCCAAGGCTCATACAGGTCTAAACAGTGGGGTGCTTCTACCTCCAAAAGCAGAGAAGAAAAATCACAGCCATACAGAAAGCAGTCCCAATGACTTCCCCCTGCCAGCACCAAGCACTTATCTTCTGGCAGCTCCTTTAGGGGGAAAACTAGCACTTTTTTCTCAAAACTGGCACCTAATCACCCAGGACGAATGGGTCTTGAACATAGTGTCACAAGGTTACAGGTTCCACTTTCACACCCTGCCAAGGACAAAACTGTATGCCAGACCTGCCAAAAATCAATGGGCAGAGGCACAGAAACAAGTACCACAGCAGGGACAAGGATTTTACTCAAGACTTTTCTTGGTGCCCAGGAAGGACAAAGCCTGGAGGCCAATACTGGACCTATCTATTCTAAACACACACACCTGGATATTCCAAAATTCAAAATGTTGACTCTGCAGCAGCTTCTGCCCATGCTGGGCAAGAAGGCTTGGCTTGTAACTTTAGACCTGAAAGAGGCATACCTGCATGTCCCAGTCAATCATGCAGAAGATACCTCAGATTCATAGCTGGCTCAATGCACTACCAATTCTCTGCACTGCCCTTTGGCTTATCTACTCAAGACAGGGTCTTCACAAAATGCCTGGCACCAGTAATTGCATTTTGCAGATAGAGGAATACATATATATCCTTACTTGAATGACTTGCCTTATTAAAGCAGAGAACAAGGACATACTACTACAGCATCTGACATTTATAAAAAGATTATTAACATGCCTCAGCTACACAGTAAACAAAAATAAATCAAAACTTGTACCCTATCAAGAGATAATATTCCTGGGTGCAAGCTTAAATACAACTGCCCAGATGGCTTATCTCACGCCAGACAAACAAAGGCAACTGACTACTTATTTCAAAAGTTGGCAACAAACACCCAGTTAACTGCAAGAAAAATTCTGCAAGCTTTGGGCTTCATGGCATCCTGCATTCTGCTAATTCCATATGCAAGACTGCATATGAGGAAGCTACAATGGTACCTGAAAAGTGTTTTGACTCAACATTGCCACAGCCTGGAAACAATAATTGCACATTTCCTGCCTGCAACAGGGGTTACAATGGTGGGCAAAGGCCTGTCACAACAACAAGGGGCAGCCATTCACCATACCCCCAGCCAGGCAGACATTGACAATGGATGCATCCGGATTATGCCCGGGGGCCCACATGGAAGGCAGATGTATTCAGGGCTCATGATCCGTTAATCCAAATGCAACTGCACATCAAAATGAGATGCTAGCTGTTCAAAATGCGTTGAGAGCCTTCAAGGACCTACTTCATCCAGGACAACTACTGTTCAAGACAAGACAATACTACAGTCATGTGGTACATAAGCAGGGAGGCACACATTCCTACCCCCTTTGCAGACTAGCCATGACTTTGTGGGACACAGCATTGACTTACCAAGTTCATCTGCAAGCGCAATTCCTGCCAGGAAAGATAAATACTCTGGCAGACTAAGCAGAAACCTCATGGATCCCCACGAGTGGAAATTGTATCCACAAGTCTTCAACGTGATAACATGGAGCTGGGGATGCCCGGACATAGAGCTATTTGCCTCCCCTCACAACTGTCAACTACAGAGATTCTGCACAAGGACTTATCACAAGCAAGCATGGAAAGTGGATGCTCCATCTTTCAGCTGGAAAAACTTAACAGTATATGCCTTTCCCCCACTGCCTCTCCTCCCCAAAGGTACTCCTAAAGGTCAGACAAGAAAAGCCAAAAATGATACTGATTGCCCCAGACTGGCCCCGCCAGCACTGGTACCCAATCCTAAGGAACTTGACTCCATGCCCAGCATGGACATTACCTCATATTCCTCACTTACTAACCCAACAAAACAATCACATCCTGCACAGCCAACTCGGGACCTTAAATCTGGCAACATGGCGGATAATGTAGCTTTTAGAAACACACCTCTCTCTAAAGCGGTGATGGCTGTAATCTTGGAGGCCAGGAGGCCCAGTACCAGAAAATCTTATGCAGAAAAATGGAAGAGATTCTGTGCTTGGAACCAGGCAATACAGAGCGTCCTATTTTTTCTCATCCTTTATTAAGGCAGCCCTCAGAGGAGCCAGAAACTTAACATCTCCAAGGAGATCACCACTACCTGCATGGGACCTCAATTATGTCTTGGAAAAACTCATCTCCTTTTGAGCCAGCCGCTACAGCTGATATAAAATGTTAAGTTGTCAATCTCGCCTTCATTCTTGCTGGATGGGTTCGGAGCCGATCCTCTGCTCCGACTCGGCACTTGCTTAGCTTGAGAACTCCTTTTACCAGCTCGAGGCAACCCTATATCCCATGATGCAAGGCGAGACTACCCCAGATCTCGTTTGCCGCTTTGCGAAAGAGGTCTCCTTTTTGCCAGCTGAGGTAAGTTGAAAATTTCAAAAAGCTTAGTCAGGGTTTTTTCTCTCCCTTGTTCCCTTTTATAGTGTGTAGTGTTTCTACAGCCCACCCTATTTCCCCATATAGTTAAAAACTTCTAGTTTTTTTTTTATAAAAAGTTTAAAGATTTTTTCAGTTAGGCCTAGGCCCCCTTTCTTAATCCCTACCTGTGTGTCTGTTTGTTGGGATTAATTGTGTGATTGTTTGGGGTGTGTGTGAGTATTTTTTCTTTGGACTATGTCTAAGGAAGGCAAGGTCTCAGGCTTCAAGAAGTGTGACTCGTGCTGTCAGAAAATGTCTCTGACATACTGTCACACTTCTTGTGTTTACTGCCTGGGGCCTTTGCACCTGCAGGACTCCTGTGCTTTGTGTCACTCTTTTAGCCAGAGAGTCCTGCAGGAAAGGAGGAATAAATTGATCCTCCGTGGCTTACTAAAGCCAGAAGGTTCACCCACTAAAACTGGGTCTACTAAACCTAAGCCACCGAAGGCCCAGGCTACAGCTTCTAAGCCTTCTCCGGTGGCTCCGACTCCTTCGGAGTCGAGATCCGCTCCGGCTGGAGCCGATCTTTCTTCTTCTAAAGTAGTAGTGTCTGTTCCGATCGGTTCCGACACCCAATCTACTGTTGCCTTGTCGGCTCCGCTGGAGCGACATAATATCCAGCATCGGAGCCGAGCCTTCGCTCCATCTGAACTCGGGGGCGTCTGGCGACTTCGTCCAGGAAGAGATCTCGGTCCCCTTTATTGGAGAGTATCCATTCGGCTCCGGGGTCTCCTCTTTTGTCAGAGCGGAGTCATCGGAGCCGATCTTCGAGATCTTCCAGGCTGTCTGACCACGATTTAGAGAGGGTGGTAAGCAGGTTGTTGAAGTCGCAGGCACTAGCCCAGATCCATAGCCCGTCTCAGCAGACTTCGGCTATTGCTTTACCCCTTGAACTTCCTCCTCCGACTCCCCTCCAGAGTTCGGAGCCGGAGCTCGGGACAGCGACGTGTCGGCGCCCGGAACCGATACATCCTCTCGGCTCCGTCATCTCGGCTCCGATCTCTTCCGTGAGACCTTCCTGGGAGGGATCCGGTCGCCTAGTTTCCTTGTCGGCTCCGAGGGGCTAGTGGCATCGGACCCTTGTCCGACCCCGCTCTCCCTCTCGGGGCTTCGGCTTTGGTAAGCTCGGCACCGACATCGGCCTCAGAGCCTTCCCTCTGTGGAGCCGGGAGTTCCTATTTCCTCGGAACGGGAATATTCCGGCCTCCCGAGGAGGGGAGCCTTTGAGGTGATGGAGTGTCCTGGCACCTGAGCCAGGTCAAGGGTCCATCCCTTTAGCTCCTCCCTCTTCGGTGCCTGTAGACGCCTCTTGCCAACCTCTTGCTCCCAGGCCCAGGGATCCATCGCCCCAGGTTTCCCCATTGGGAATATCTTCCTCTTCCGAGGTTTCTCCTGATCCTGCAGGGGAACCTCCTCGGAAGAGGACGTAAGAGGAAACACACAGACTCCCTGAGTCTACAACATCTGATACCGACTTAGATGAGTCGGAGGGTTCCCACGTCTCTGAGGATGTCTCCTTTCAGACATCCTTGAGCTCCTCAAACAGAGGGGAATTGGCCTCCATTGATCCCTCCGAGGATGAGTCGGTATACCTGGAGACTTTTGGATCCTGACCTCCACCTCCTGGTGTCTCCGCCTTCGACCCACTTATGCAGGTAGTGGCTCTGAAGGCGGCAGCTCCAGATTCTGTGGAACCGGTTCCCAGGAGACCATCCAAATTTATCACGCCCCTGCAGACAAGCAGTTTCTTTCCAAGCGTCTCTGTGGATGCTATGGTGGTGGCGGCCACCAAGAAGGAACTTGCGGATCCTTAAGTACCTGTCCATCCTCCTAACAAAGATTCTAGGACCATGGACAGGTATGGAAAGCAGACGTTTTCTTCAGTGACCTTTGCTATGCGTTCGCTGAACTACCTTTGTCACTTCACCAGGCTTCAAAGAGATATTCTCAAGGAACTAGGTGAAGTGGTCCAGGATCCTTCTACTGCTGGGGCTCAAGAAAAGATTGCCTCACAGCTAGCAATCCTGAATTCCTTAACCAACTCCTCCATGCGGCTCATATCCTATGCAGCCGATGGAGCGAGCAGGGCCACAGGCACAGGAGTGGCTCTTAGACATCAAGCCTGGATGCGGCTTTGTAATTTTGCGGACCCCTTTAAGGCGTCCTTCACCAACACCCCCTTTGACGGTTCGGCTTTGTTCGGACCTCAGGTGAAGGAAACCTTGACCAGGTGTGAGCAGGACGGCAAAACTTTCTGCCGTTGGAGTCCATTTTTCCACCCCTTCTAGACCCTACCCCAAGGGTCCAAAGGGAGGAAAGATGTGGTTCCGCAAAGCCCAAGGAGCAGCGCCGGACACACGTGGGCAGTTTACCCCCAGAGGCAGAGGGGGGTAACAATAATAAATGCCGCCCTAGGGGCAGAGGGGGTCCTCAGAACCAGGGCAACAGGGAGTCTCTTCCTGAGAAGCCCTTTCAGCATCCCTGAGGTGTTGCCCGACTGTCCACCCTTGGAGGCAGTCGGGGGAAGGATTTCGCTGTACCCAGTAGCCTGGCATTCCCTTTCACAAGATTTGTGGGTACAGTCGATAATATCCGAGGGTTACAAAATCCCCTTCGAAAGGTATCCAGACCTCACCAATCCCTTCCAGACATCTCACCCGGTCAAAGGGATTTGGCAGAACAGGAGGTTACAAAGCTCCTACAAAAAGAGCCATCCAGACTGTTCCAGCAGACCAAGTAGGATCCGTCTACTCCAGATTCTTTTGGTCCCCAAAAGGACGGAGATTGAGACCTATACTAGACCTAAGCAATCTAAACAGATTTGTCAAGAAGGCAAGATTCCGGATGGTCATGCTTCAGTCCATTTTGCCCTTTCTGGGCAAGGACAACTGGATGTGCTCGATAGACCTTCAGGACGCGTACTATCACATAAAGATCCACAGGCGCTCCAGGAGGTTTCTCCGCTTTCGGCTAGGGACCAGTCATTACCAATTCAGAGCCCTGCCCTTTGGCCTCACTTCAGGCCCCAGCGTGTTTACCAAATGCATGGCAGTGGTCGCAGCTCACCTGAGACGTCAGGGATTCCAGGTGTTTCCTTATTTGGACAACTGGCTCCTCTCCACCACCACCAGGCATCAGCTTCTTCAGACCAGAGACTACACTCTGCAGCTTTGCAAAAGTTTGGGAATTTCAGTGAATTTCGAAAAATCTTCTCTGCGGCCTTGCCAATCTATCACCTTTATAGGCGCAGAATTAAACACCGTCAAGTTGTCAGCCAGACTAACGGATCAGAGAATTCTGGACATCCAAAAATTTGTTCGAATATTATTGCAGAGCAGCAAAGTCAAAGCCAGATTGATTCTAAAAGTTCTAGGTCTTATGGCTGCGGCCATTGTTCTTCTACCACTGGCTCGCTCATGCGCCTGCTGCAGTGGATGTTGTTCACTCAGTGGTCGCTCCACAGTCTTCCGATGAAACACGAAATCTTAGTCACACAATCGCAGAGCTCATCTGAACTGGTGGATATCTTCCCTCTCCTTCACCAGGGCCGACCATTTGTTCCCCTCCTCCGGTTGCCACAGTCACTACGGATGCCTCTCTGATCGGGTGGGGGGCATTATCAGGGCAGGATGGTCCACGGACGTGGCAACCCATAGAATACCATCTGCACATAAATGTCCTGGAGATGAGAGCGGTGCTTTTAACGCTGCAAGCCCTCATGACTTTCTTCCCGGGACTATTGCAGTGCAAACGGACAACATGTCCGTGGTCTGGTACATCAACAAGCAGGGCGGGACCAGGTCCTATCCATTCTGTCGAGAAGCTCTCAGACTTTGGCAATGGGCAATCTCCTCTCATCGGTTTCTGATAGCAACGCACATCCCCGGCAGGTCCAACCTCTTGGCGGACAGGCTGAGCAGAGCCATTCTCATGCCTCACGAGTGGTCTCTCAATCAATCTATTGTGGACCAGATTTTTCTGAAGTGGGGCACACCTTGTTGCGATCGTTTTGCTACTCCCAAAACAAGTGCCCGACTTCTTCACCCTTTCCCCTACCAGGCCAACCGCTGAGAGACTCTGTAACCCAGGATTGGCCCGGGACTTTTACGCTTTTCCTCCCTTTCCCTTGATTCCACAAGTCATTCAGAAAGCCACCATTTTGAGGGCCAAGTTGATTCTCATTGCCCCTTACTGGCCTCGACAAATTTGGTTCCCGACTCTGCATCGTCACCTCCTGGTGCGGCCTTGGCATCTGGACCCAGTTCCGGATCTTTTGATCCACCAGTCGGGTCAACAGCACCGGGCCATTCATTCTCTCAACCTCACTGCTTGGTTGCTCCACTTCCTTCCCTAGCCAGGCTTCCTATGATCTCTGATCCTGTCAGAGATATTTTAGTAGCTTCTTTGAAGTCGTCCACCAGAACCGTGTATGCTAGCAAGTGGCGACGTTTTTCCCTTTGGGCAAACTCCAGGCACATTGACCCCTTTACTGCTCCTGTGCATTCTGTTTTAGATTTCCTGGCTGAAGTTTTTCAGTCAGGATCTTCTTCTTCAACAGTCAAAGTTCAACTGGCGGCTATTTCCAAATATGTTGGCTTACAAGATCATAACATTATGTCACATAGGCTATGCAAAGCCTTTCTGAGAGGAGTTTATCTTCTGAAGCCGCCAATAAAACATCCTCCTCCACAATGGGATCTGAATTTAATGTTAGCATCCTTGATTTTACCTCCCTTCGAACCGTCTGCCTCATGTTCCTTGAAGTTATTGACCTGGAAAACTATATTCTTACTGGCTGTCACTTCAGCAAGAAGGGTTTCCGAAATTCAAGCTCTCTGCATCCGCTCTTACTTGGTTTTTCACAAGGACAGGGTATCCTTAAGAACGAATCCGTCCTTTCTCCCCAAAGTTGTTTCTCAAACTAATATTAATCAATCCATCGATCTACCAGTCTTTTTCCCAAATTATTCTGACAGAGCTGAACAAAAGCTTCATTTTTTGGATGTCCATCGTCAGCTCAGGTACTATTTGCATAGAACTAAACAATTCAGGAAATCGGACCAATTATTTGTCTCCTATGCAGAAAACAGGAAAGGTCTCCCAGTTTCTAAAGTGACCTTATCCAGATGGTTGTCTTCCACCATTTCTTATGTGTATTCGCTCTGAGGCAAGCAACTACCTTCTAAACTGAAAGCACACTCAACCAGGAGTCTATCCACTTCTGCAGCCTTTCAGGATAGACTACCCATTGATACCATTTGTGCAGCAGCTACTTGGGCCATTCCTCATACCTTTGTCTCTCATTACAAATTAGATTTGGCCTCCAGAGACAGGGTCAGTTTTGGTTCCACAGTTCTCAAGAGTCTGTTCCATTGAGCCACCCGGGATACAGGTGCTAGGGACGCGGTCCCATCCAGCAAGAATGGCGAGATTGACAACTTAACATTTAGAAGTTATGTACCTACCATAACGTTCCATGTTAGTTGTCTTCTCTCGCCTTCTTTCTTGCGTCCCTCCTTCCTTCCCCCTAGCCTGGACAGATCTTGAAGAGTTTCCTCTTCTCAGGTTGTTCCCTCCTGAGTCTTCAATAGAAGAGTCCTTTGTTAGGAATTTTTGTTTCCTAGTTCTACTAGGTTAGTCCTTAGCAGTGTATGTTAGCTACCAAACGAGATCTGAGGTAGTCCCGCCTTGCATCATGGGATATATTGTTGCCTCAAGCTGGTAAAAGGAGTACTCAAGCTAAGCAAGTGCCGAGTCTGAGCTGAGGA
>NC_056729.1:567247118-567289692 GCF_019279795.1 Protopterus annectens
ACCAAGCATTATCATCTGCCTTTTTTCTCTAATTCCAGAGATGGCTTTGTCACTGCTGTCTTGTAGGACCTTATAGCTAGGTCCTAATGCTGTATAAATCCATCCTCCCAACCATGGCTTTGGGAATCTACCCAAATTTAATGACCAACAGTGAAACACGAAGAACATAGTACAGTTGTGTACACTTACCATAAATGTAGATGGTTGGAGTGTATTCACTGTTGCAGTCCTGGTTACCCTCCCTCCAGGCCCCTGTTTTTTTCTCTAACTATACCTTTGCTTTCTGTTCCTATGCTTAAAGCCTTTTTGAGTGTAATTGCTTTTGTATGGAGGTATTTCTTTGGGGTTTTAATCTTGAATATATATATTTTGCTCCCCATTTGGGGGCACCTGACATCTGGGGCTAGAGAAACTGAAGTAATGACGTCTGCTGCATGTTTCATACCCCTGACTACTTGACATCATGGAAGAAGGGACAGCAACCGACGCAGGACCCAAGACTTTGTTAATCAGGCTGACAGGGCAACCTGCCAGAAGATTACCCAAATGTAATGACTGCAACAGTGAATACACTCCGAACATCTACATTTATGGTAAGTGTACACAACTGTACTTTTGCAAGTGCCGCTCGGTCGACTCCTGAAATTTTCGTTTTTGAGTTTCAGATCCCGAAGTCTTCAACTAAGCTAAGTACCCTGTTGGGGAACCTTTTTCTTGCTGTAAACCGATGTCAGTAAAAGTTGACAATTGTATTTCTTGTGGAAAGCAAATATCTCAAAGATTTTCATTCATACTGCATTCCTTGCTTAGGCCCAGACCACAACGTACCTCGCTGTCGGATTTGTGCCTTATTTAGACCTCGAAGTATTCATCATTGGTTCATTTTCTCATCTAAATATTTTGGTACTCTTCAATTTTCCAGAAATAGCTTTGGTAAGCCACCTGACTACCGATATTCTGAAAAAATGCAAAGATAAAGACAGACTGCATAGGTCCAGTGCTGCCGACGACACTTCTTCTAAGCTTAGTCGCCAGTTCACCGGTACTCAGTGAGGCGCTTTTGCAGCCCCTGATACCGCTACTTCAGATTTGCAGGCCTCTACTGAGACCCATTTGGAGTCCGGAATGCCGCGAGATGCTTCCTCGACTGGTAAACCTGCGGATGTTTCTACCTGGGATGGGTCCGGAGCCGCTGTGCAGGCACCAGCTTCTGATGGTGTATTCAGGCCTACTGACTTGCATATTAAACCTACACTATCTTCTTCAAGGCTTAAAACTTGATCCATGTCGAGAAAGCCGACGCCCAGACCGCATAGTCAGGCTCCACTTAAAAAAAAAAAAAAAAAAAAAAAAAGAAAGAAATAAGAATGGCTGAAGACCTTATTACTTTAATCAGGGGAAGCCACCTTTCTCCCTCTAAGAGACCTAGGACTGAGTTTCCTTCTGATTCTTCTGATCGGGATTCTGAAATTTCTGCTTTCTGTGATGACCAGGAGTTGCCCTTATCTGTCTGTGAGGATTCTGATGCAGACTGTTTCCCCTCCAGAGGATTTCTCTTTTGGTGAAACCTTGCATACTCTCGGGGAGCATTTTTGCTGGGAAAGCCAGGATCCAAAAAGAGGCTTAGGGAATTCTTACTCCTACCTCAACACAGGCCTTCAGCTATCCCTGCTGTACTGGACATTGTAGACTATGCCTTCTCGGAGTCTAGCCTGACCCCTGACACTTTACTTCCTGCTCCCAGAAAACCTGACCGGTATTACAGGGTACCTGACTCTCACAAGCTTCTCTTTAAAAATCCTACTGTGGATCCTGAGACCATTTCACAGGGACCCAAGGGCATTAAGGCTACTACCAAAAACCCTACCCAGTCTGATAGAGATTCCAGGGCCCTGGCTAGATGGGGTACGAAGGTATACACTTCTGCAACTTTGGCCTTTAGAGCCTTAAACTACCAGTTTCATATGTTGTAAGTATCAGCAGCATTTTGGATTGCTTAAACGGAAAACGATTCCTAAATGTGCTGAAAATAAAGAATGACCGGATTTAATGCATTCTACTGAACAAGTTGGCAAACATACTTTGTAATGTGGTTTTGATTCATTAGAGGCATCTTGCAGGGCTGCTGTCACTGGGTCTGTACTTAGAAGGCATGCTTGGCTTAATGAGCAATCTTTGCCAGATCATGTTAAAGCTAAATTACTGGATGCTCCCTTTAACCAAGTCCGCATGTTTGGCAACAAAGCAGACGTAGTACTTAAGATGGAGGAAAAAGCTAAATCTCTGCAAACTGTTAAAGATTTCCAGCAAGTACAGCCTCCCAGATTTAGTAGGCATTAGTCTTCTAAGAATTGGTCCTTTCCTGCCTCTTCCAAGCCTTCAGTCCAAACCCAGAACCATCAGAACACTCAGGCTTCAGTCCCAAGGTACTCACAGGCATAAGCAGTGGGGGGCTCTCACTTCCAAAGGTGGGAGTAGTAAGACAACCCCCCCCCATGGTAAACTGTCTCAATGACTTAACTTTAAACCTTCCAAGCCTTGCTCAACTTGACTGTTCCTTTAGGGGGAAAGATCACCCTGCATGCAAAGAATTGGGAACTCATTACCCAAGACAAATGGGTTTTAAATTTTCCCAAGGATACAGATTCCACTCCTTACCAACCCTAAACGATTGCCAGACCTACCCCTAAATCAGTGGGCAGAGGCTCAAAAGCAAGTTCTCTCTCTTCTAAGCATCAGGGCTATTCAACATGTCCCAGAAAAATAATGGGGGCAAGGTTTCTACTCCAGACTTTTCCTGGTACCCAGAAAAGAAGATTCCTGGCGTCCTATCTTGGACCAGTCTGTCCTAAACACTTTTTTGGTAATCCCAAAATTCAAAATGCCATCAGCTGATACCCATGCTAGGCAAAAATGCCTGGTTGGCAACACTGGATTTAAAGGAAGCCTACCTGCACATCCCAATAAGGGAATCTTGCAGAATATACCTACGTTTCAGAGCAGGCTACATGCACTATCAGATGTTCGTGTTTCACTGTTGCCGTCATTACACTTGGGTTATCTTCCGACAGGCTACCCGCAGTCGGCCCGAGTTCCAAAGTCTTGGTCCGGCGTCTGTTGCTGTCACCTCTTCCCTGACGTCAGTGTGTCAGGCCTACCTGCACATCCCAATAAGGGAATCTTGCAGAAGATACCTGCGCTTCAGAGCAGGCTACATGCACTATCAGCTCTGCACTGCCCTTTGGCTTATCTGCTGCGGCCAGGGTATTCACAAAGTGCCTACTTCCAGTCATTGCATATTGCAGGCAAAGAAATATTCAAATATACCCATACCCGGACGATTGTCTAATTCAGGCAGAAAGCCAGGACATACTATTAAATCATCTGGCATTTGTAAATCAATTACTAAATTCTCTGGGGTGCACCATAAACGAAAATAAATCACATCTAGTACCCTGCCAACAAATTGTATTCCTGGGAGCAGGCTTGAATACCACTTCCCGGATGGCCTACCTCACGCCAGAGAAACAAGTAATTTGACAGCCTACTTTAAACTATTGGCCACAAAGACCTAGCTATCTGCAAGGAAAATACTGCAAGCCCTGGGGTGCATGGCCTCTTGCATTCTACTAATTACATATGGAAGACTGCATATGAGGAAACTACAATGGTATCAAAAAAGCCTATGGTGTCAACATTCTCTGGACCTAGAATCAATGATTCCTATCATAACTTGTCTAAAGATAGTTCCTTTGGTGGGCAGAGGCTTGCCACCAGAACAAGGGACTGCCATTCACTCTACCCCTTGCTGCCCAGACCCTAACAGACTCATCAGACTATGCATGTGGGCTCACTTGGCAGGGCAGTGCTTTCAGGGCAAATGGAACCAAAGTCAAATGCACCTGCATATCAATCAAAAAGAAATATTAGCTGTACAGAATGCTCTGACAGCCTTCAAGGACCGCATTCTTGCAGGACAATTATTGTTAAATATGGACAACACCACTATTATGTGGTACATCAGCAAGTAGGGGGAACCCAGTCATACCCTCTGCAGACCAACCATGGCACTGTGGAACACAGCCTTGAGCTACCAAGTGCAACTACAAGCTTAATTCCTGTCAGGCAAGATAAATACACTGGCAGACGACCTAAGCAGAAATCTCATGCACCCACACAAGTGGAAACTGGAACCGAAGATATTCAAAATGTTGAGAAACAAATGGGGGGGAGCCCAGAGATAGACCTGTTTGCCTCCATGCAGAACTACCATTTGGACAAATTCTGCTCAAGGACTCCCCAGAAACAAGCTTGGAAAGTGGATGCCCTGTCCTTCACCTGGAAAAACTTATTAGTTTATGCCTTTCCCCCTCTGTCTGCCCTCTCCAAAGTGCTACTAAAGATCAAACAGGACAAACCAAGGGCAATACTGATTGCACCAGACTGGCCATGCCAACACTGGCACCCCCTCTTGTGCAGTGTCACTGCTGGAACCATGGCACCTTCTTCAGACCCCCTGCCCTGCTGTCCCAGCAGGTGAGCCAGATTCTGCACCCGCAGCTTCAAACCTTGCAGCTTGACTAATTACCTGATCTGTCCATTGCCATCCCTCAGTAAGCAAGTGGTGGGTGTCATTCTGGAGGCAAGGAGGCCTAATACTAGAAAGTCCTATGCTGAAAATGGAATAGATTCTGTTTCTGGAGCCAAACTCAGGGGATGGGCACAGCAGTGCCCAATTTACCTCATATTCTTCAATACTTAACTGATAGCTTCACAAGGGCCTTTCCTTTTCTTCCATCAAAATTCATGCCTCGGCCATTTCAGCACATTACAATACAGTCACCCCTCTTCTCTCATCCACTGCTGAAGCAATTCTTCAGAATGGCCAAAAACTTAAGACCACCCAGGAGAGCCCCTACTCCAGCTTGGGGCCTTAACTTTGTATTGGAAAAGCTCACCCTACCTCCCTTTGAGCCAGCTGCAAATGCAGAGTTGAAATTCCTTTCTTGCAAAACAGCCTTCCTTCTAGCCATCACTTCAGCAAGAAGGGTGTCTGAATTACAGTCCCTCATGGCAGTGGAGCCTTTCGTCATCTTTCATGCGGACAGGGTGTCTCTCAGGACCAGTCCTTCCTTTATGCCTAAGGTGGTATCCAGTGTGGCTCTTAATCAGTCCATTCATTTGCCAACCTTCTTTTCTAATCCACAGAACAAAGGGTAATGAATACTGCACTCCTTGGACGTGCACAGATCTAGATTTTATTTGGACAGGACTAAGCCTCTCAGGAAATCTGAACAGCTGCTGGTTGCATTTGCTGCAGGGGCAGAGGGGAAGGCCATTTCAAAGCAAACCATTTCTAAGTGGATAAGCCATTGCATTCATTTCTGCTATAAGCACCATGAGAAACCTACCCCACAGGGGGATAAGCCCTCATTCCACCAGGGCTGCATCTACCTCTGCAGCCTCTCTCAGCAGTGTCCCTACCAGGGAATGCTAAAAGCTGCTACCTGGAGTTCTCTACATACCTTTACCAAGCATTACCACTTGCCAAGCTGGCTTTGCCACTGCAGTCTTGCAGGGCCTTATAGCTGGTCCTAATGCTATCTTATTGCCTCCTTCCATCCTTAGCTTTTGGAATCTACCCAAATGTGATTACTGCAACAGTGAAACGTGAAGAACATATTACAGTTGTGTACACTTAACCTTAAATGTAGATGTTATTGTATTCACTGTTGTCCTGGTTACCCTCCCTCCAGCCCCTTTACTTCTATTGACTATACCGCTGTTCTTGTTTACTATGCTTAACGCTTTCTGGTGTATTTGCCTTTTGTTGGAGGTGTAACCTTTTATATAATTGCTTCCTATTGTGGGAGGACCTGACATCTGGGGCAAGAAAAACTGATGTAATGGTGTCGGCTGCATGCTTTATACCCCTGACTACCTGACGTCATGGAAGATGAGACCGCAAGCGACGCAGGACCCAAGACTTTGATAATCAGGCCGACTGAGGGCTACTTGCAAGCAGATAACCCAAATGTGATGACTGCAACAGTGAATACACTCTAACATCTACATTTATGGTAAGTGTACACAACTGTACTTTGTACTTGCTGTCTTTGTTCATGGTGTGGGTGTAATGAAACCCTCTTTCCCAAATAATTTGAGTTTAACATCTTGGTGATTAGTTTTTTCTTGGATACTTTAATATTGATTCATGATTTTCCTTTTTCCTTTTTTTTAGATGTATTTTCATCTTCCTTCAAAATGGAGACAAAACAGGGTGGCCAGCTTTTGCCTTTAACCAGCACTTCTGTCAAGCAACCTTCAGCATTTCAAACATTCAGTAATTTGGCTTTGCCATCATCAAGCAGTGGTGGCACTTGTAGTTCTGGCTTTCTCAGGGATCTCCTCAATTCCAGTGGAGGAAAGGTATATGTAGCAATTAGTCCTTGCAATGTTTGCCTTTTCTTTGTTGGCATTCTGCCTTGAATGATGGTAGCTGCTTGAACCTTGTTTTCAGAGGTGAGGTGTGCATGTAGATATAATTAAATTATATATGCAATTGAAGTTAAAGCAAAAATTGAATAAACAGGTGCAATGTTTTAAGTGTGGCAAGTTATATGAACCAGTAATAAGACTGTTCCTGTAATTTTAAGATTAGTGACAGTATGAACATGTCATAATTAAGGGTATAATTTATTCTCACAAATAAGCCTTTTTGTTAAGAATTTAAGTTAGTGGTGGTGGTGATTTTCATGTTAAACTGTTGCAGTCCTCACCTGTGGGTTATCCCTGCTGTGGTAGCCCTCGGCCAGCCCGAATACCAGAGTCAAAGTTTTTTCTGTGTCAACATTTGCCGCTTGCTGTCAGTGCTATAAAGGAAGGCAGCCAACACCATTACATCAGTTATAGGCTCATAGGTTACTACTAGGCTAACTGCCCTTGCGAGCCATTTTACGCCAAGCCAATTATCCCCTGTGAGTTTCAAACCCTGTACCTTATGTTTGTAAGGCAAACACCTTAACCATTAGGCCACCCTCCCAACCAAATCTTGCTTGCCATGGAGCCCGTAGCAGAAGCAGTTCACAAGTGTGCCGGTATGTTGCTACCAGTGTTTGAATTACAGCTGAAAACGTCTAAAGTTAAGTACCCCATTGGGTATCCTTTTTTCTTGCACTAACTGATGTCTGAAAAAGTTAATTGTCTCACCTGTGGAAAGTAAATACCACACCGAGACGTCAGTTCATACTGCATCACTTGTTTAGGCCCAAACCATGACGTCACCTATTGCCGGTTCTGTGCCTGCTTTAACACGAGAACCATTAGTCATAGAGCTCTTTTTGTTGCCAGGTATTTTCTTCTGTCTTCGCATTCCAAAATGGCATCCATCTGCCAATAATACCTAGACATTCCAAAAAAACACAAGGATAAAGATAGAGACAGATAACACAAGGCTAAACCTCCTGATGAATCTACTGCTAAGCAGATGATCAGTTCTCCGGAATTCAGTGAGGCACCTTTGTAGCCCCTGATGCCCAATTCGGTACCTTCACAGGCCTCTACTGAGACCCTTTTGTAGTCCAGTATGCCGCAGAAATCTTCTTCGCCTTCCGAGCCTTGGTTGTTTCTGCCATGGTTGGGTCCTGAGCAACAATGCAGGCACCGGCTTCTGAGGAGGTTTTTTGCACATCCGAATCTAGACAAAAAATTACATCTTCTCTGACTTCCATTTGTCAGACTGATGAATACTGTTAGGCCTAGAAGCAAGGCCACTCCTAGGAAACTACCTCTAGCCACCATGTTACTCCTACCCCACCACCCCAAGCTCAAATGCTTAAAATGGCGGAGGATCCTATTACCCTTATCAGGGGTAGTCAGGCCACACCTTCTACAAGGAAGAGACCCTTCCCCTGAAATACTGACAGAACAGGGTTCTGAAGAGTCTAATTATTCAGATTTTGAAGAGGAACAACCCCTTACTGCTTGAGGATTCAGATGCAGACGGAATCTCTTCCTTCTGCCTCCCCACCAGAAGATCTTTCCTTTGGGGAACCCCTTCACACCCTCAGGGAACATTTCCACTGGGAATCGCAGGACTTCCTTCAGTCTAAGAAAAGACCAATAGGGATTCTAGACCTGCCCCAGCACAGACCCTTGGCCATCCCTCCAATCTTAGAGGTGGCTGATGATTTCTTCCTTGAATATCCAGCTTAATCCCTGACACCATCCCACCCGCTCCCAGAAATCCTGACTAGAAAACAGATTAGAGTACCGGATTTTCACGAATACTTGTACAGAAATCCTGCTGCAGACCTGAAGGTCATTACACAGGGACCAAAAGGAGCTAAGGCTAGATGTTCTTCGTGTTTCACTGTTGCAGTCATCACATTTGGGTTATCCTGCCAGGGGTAGCCCTCAGTCGGCCTGAATACCAGAGGCTTAGTATTTCTGCTTCGGTTGCTCTATCGCTCCAGGACAGACTTCAGATTGTCAGTGGTATAAAATCAGGCAGTCGACGCCATTGTCAGTCTTTCTTGCTGAGGAGCCCAAAGCAGAAGCAGTTCGCACGAATGCCTGTTGGCCGTTACATGAGTTTTCATTTCCAAATTGAAGTTGAAGTCTTCTAAATCTAAGTACCCCGTTGGGGATCCTTTTTTCTTGGTCGAATTGATGTCAGAAAAAGTTAACAATTCTCTCACCTGTGGAAAACAAATACCACACCGAGACTTCCATTCTTACTGCATCACATGTTTAGGCCCAGACCATGATGTCCCTCGCTGTTATGCTTTGTTCAATGCCAGAACTATGTCATTGGGCCCTTATTGTAGCTAGATATTTTCAGTCTGTCCTCTAATTCCGATATGTCTTCAATAAGCTGTCAGACTACCGATCTTCCGAAAAAAACGTAAGGATAAAGACAGACAAAAGACCACACAGGTCCAAAACTGCTGGCAAGACTTCCGTTAATCTAGTCAGTTCTCAGTTCCTCAGTGAAGTGCTTTCGCAGCCCCTGATGCCTGCTTCTCTGGATTTGCAGGCCGTTACTGAGACCCTTTCTTAGTCCGGTATGCCACAAGACTTTTCTTCGACTAGGGATCCTGCGGATGTCTCTACCTTAAATGGGTCCAGAGCCACTGTGCAGGCACCGGCTTCTGAGGAAGTACTTCGCACCACCGATACTCTACACAAACTGACTACTACTTTTGCGTCTTCAGTTCTTTCTAAAACTACAGAGTTTCTAAGGCCCAGGGTATGAACTATGCACAAATAAAAACAGCCCAGCCTCAGGCACCTGCTCCCTTATCTTTGCCCACCTGCTTTTGCCCCTAGGAGGAAAACTCTCCTTCCATGCAAACAACTGGGGCTCTATTATCAACTACCTATGGGTTCTCAATGTAGTGTCCCAGGGATACAAATTTTATTTCCACACACTGCCAAGCCCAAGAGGATTCCCAGATCTTTCTCCCAAACCAATGGGCGAGGCCAAAAAGCAAGTCCTTTCCCTGCTGTCCATGCAGGCAATACAGTATGTTCCTGCAGACCAGATAGGCCAAGGTTTTTTTTTTTCCAGACTCTTCTGGTACCCAGCAAAGGGGGCACCTGGCACCCAGTCCTCGACCTATCCATTCTAAACAGCTTTCTGGTGATAGCAAAATTCAGAAGGCTCACCCTCCTGCAGCTTCTTCCTATGCTTTCCAAGGATGCTTGGATGTCCTTCAAGGATGCATCTGCAGTCATCACATATGGGTTGTCCTGCCTCAGGCAGCCCTTCGGTCGGCCGGATTCCAAAGTCTGGGTCCGGCGTCTGCTGATGTCGCCCTTTCCCCGACGTCAGAGCGCCTGGAGTATAAAAGCGTCAGCCAACGCCATCTTCCTCAGTCTTTCTTGCCGCGTGGTGCCCGAAGCAGAAGCAGTTGGCAAGTGCTGGTCGGCCAGCTCCTGTAATTCAGCTAAACCGAAGACTTCAAAAGCTAAGTACCCCGTTGGGGACTCTTTCTTGCCTCAGTCAATGTCAGATAAAATTAATAATTGTTTAACTTGTGGGAAACAAATACCTCATAAGGATTTCCACTCTTACTGCCTACCTTGCCTAGGCCCAGACCACGACGTCTCGGCCTATTCCGCCTGTGCTTCATTCAACCGACGTACTCTTAGACGTCGGGCGGAGTTCGCAGAGGAATTTTTTGGGGCTAGTTTTGCTTACAATATGCCGTCGGAGACTCCGACTTCACATTTAATAAAGAAACGGAAGGACAAGGACCGACACACGCGGGCCGCGGTTTCGGCTGAAACCACGACCAGGCCTACCGCGAGTGTCTTGGCTGAAACAGAGTCCTTGGTACTTCCGTCCACCGAAACCATACAACCGACAACCTCGGCCCCGGAGGCCACTTCTGTTTCGGTTATTGAATCTCCATTAGAATCTGGTGTCCAGGAACCTTCCGACACCATTCCCTTAGACAAAACTACTCCAGCACGTGGTGCAGCCAGGCCTCCTGCATCCATGTCTGTTAAGGCATTCACCAGGGCTAAAGCTGCTAAACACTCAAAATCTATGCCTCCCAGGGTTATCTCTAAGGGACCCCACTACAGGTTCTCAGATCCTTAGTCTAGCAGAGGACCTTATTTTATTAATTAGGGGCTCACAGCCTCATCCGGACAGGGGCTCTCAACCGCCTACAGAAAAAAGGCCCAGGGTTGAGCCCTCTGACCCCCACTCCTCAGATGAGGCCTCTGATGGCTCTGCTCTCTCGGACTACCAGGAGGAGGCTTTTTCGGCCTACGAGGATTGTGATGCAGAGGAATCTATTCCTTCGGCCTCCCCTCCTGAAGAGCTGTCCTTTGGTGAAACTCCGCACACTATGAGGGAGCATTTCCAATGGCAGGGCCAGGAATTCTCTGATTCCAGGAAGAGATTAAGGACCTTCTTGCATTTGCCTCAGCATAGACCTTTGGCTATTCCCCCTGTTTTGAATGTCATTGATGATGTGTACTCTGAGTCTAGCACAACCCCTGACACACTCCCTCTGGCTCCTGCCAAACCCGATAGGTATTACAGGGTCCCGGAATCGCATCTTTTCCTTTACAAGGCTCACTCTGCTGATCCAGAAGCTATTTCCCAGGGGCCTAAAGGGGTTGCAGCTGTCACCACAAAAAATCCACTCCCCTCTGAAAGGGAGTCCAGGGCTTTAGAGCGATGGGGTAAAAAAGTGTATACTTCTGCTACCCTTTCTATGAGGGCTTTAAATTGTCAATTTCATATGATACAGTACCAAGAGTATTTGTTAGATGAATTGCATAAAAAACTGTCTTCACCTGAAACCCTAGATCACAAATCACTTCAGGATCTGGTACATAATTCTCAACAGGTTAGCAACCATTTCTTGCAGTGTGGTTATGATGCATTGGAAGCTTCATGTAGGTCAGCTATGACAGGTGCAGTCATACGTAGGCATACTTGGCTGAAGGAACAATCTCTGCCAGACCATGTTAAAGCAAAGCTTCTGGATGCTCCACTGGAAAAGCAAAAGTTATTTGGCTCCACTGCTCAGGAGGTCTTAAAGAAATTTGAAGAAAAGGCAAAATCTGTACAAACAGTCAAAGATTTTATGCAAGTCCAACCACCAAGATTCAGCAGAAATTGGCCTTCCAGGAACTGGTCCTTTCCAGACAGAGAGATTTCAGAGAGGCAAGAACAGGCGTGCCAGAGGTAGAGGCAAGCTAGAGGCTCCTACAGAGGGCGTCAATGGCAGCCTCCCAACCAGAGAGGTAGTGCAGGGCCTACAACTGCTGCACAAGGACAGACTCAATGACTTTACTTTGACACCGCCAACCAGGGCTCAATTGGAAGCACCTTTGGGCGGAAAGCTTTCCTTATTCTCAGAAAATTGGCACATTATTACAAGGGACAAATGGACACTACAAATAATAGACAAAGGATACAGGTTCCATTTCCACACATTACCGAAAAGAAAAGGCATGCCGGACCTGCCACCAAATCAAAGGGCAGAGGCTTTGAAACAAATCTCCAACTTAATGCAAATGAAAGCAATAGAAAAGGTTCCTCTCAGAACAAGGCCAAGGATTTTATTCCAGACTCTTCCTTGTTCCAAGAAAAGAAAAGCAATGGAGGCCTATTCTTGACTTGTCCGCACTGAATACTTATCTCATTGTGCCAAAATTCAAAATGCTAACTCTACAGCAACTCCTTCCCATGCTGGGCAAGGGGTCTTGGCTGGTAACTCTGGACCTCAAGGAGGCATACTTGCATGTCCCTATCAGACAAAGCTGCAGAAGACACCTCAGATTTCTTGCAGGTTCAGAGCATTATCAATTCTCAGCATTGCCCTTTGGCTTATCTACTGCGCCCAGAGTATTCACGAAATGCCTGGCATCAGTAATTGCACACTGCAGACTTCAGGGGATGCAAATATACCCGTATCTGGCAGACTGCCTTATACAAGCGGACAGCCAACAAACTTTGGTAAAACACTTGAATTATGCCATTCACCTTCTTCGGGCCTTGGTATATACAGTCAACATTCAAAAGTCAAGACTTGTACCATCCCAAAGAATAACTTTTCTGGGTGCAAATTTAGACACAACCACCCAAATGGCTTTCCTCACAGAAGAAAAAGTCAACTACCGGATTACTTCAAAAACCTGTCAAGACAAACTCAGCTGACTGCAAGGAAAATCCTGCAGGCCCTGGGTTACGTGGCTTCTTGCAATTTTCTGATTCCTCAAGCAAGGCTACATATGAGGAAACTACAATTGTACCTAAGGAGTTTATGGACTCAGCACAGTCACAGATTGGAAACTTTGATACCTCTCATCCCATGCCTTCAAAGGGAATTTCGGTGGTGGGCTCAAGCAAGCCAGTCAAACAGAGGTCTGCCCTTCAGCAAACCAATAGCCAGCCAAACCATTACAACGGACGCTTCAGACCATGGATGGGGAGCGCACATGGAGGGAAGGTGCATTCAAGGACTATGGTCACAAAAAGAGCTACGCATGCACATAAACCAAAAGGAAATGCTGGCAGTGATGCATGCAATCGAGGCCTTCAAGCTATTTCTACATAAAGGCCACCTGCTAATAAGGACAGACAACACCACAGTTATGTGGTACATAAACAAGCAAGGAGGTACCCATTCCTACCCTCTTTGCAGACTGGCAATGAATCTATGGGAACTTTCCTTGACACTCAATATAGAACTGCAATCCCAGTTTGTGCCAGGAATGGACAATATACTGGCGGACAGCTTAAGCAGGAACACCATGGATGCACACGAATGGATGCTGCACCCAGATATCTTCCATCACATAACACAATCATGGGGGAGACCGGACATAGACCTCTTTGCCTCCCCACACAATCATCAGCTGAAGAAATTCTGCTCAAGGACGTACCACCCACAAGCATGGAAAGTGGACGCCCTCTCTTTCAGCTGGAGGACTCTAACAGTGTATGCATTCCCACCTCTTCCATTAATGACCAAGGTCTTACTGAAGATCAGGGCAGAGCAGCCAAGAGTGATTCTGATAGCTCCGGACTGGCCAAGACAGCACTGGTACCCATTGCTAAAGAGTATGTCACGGACGAAACCATGGCTTCTTCCACAATGGCCGCTTCTCCTGACACAGCACAATTACAAAACTCTGCATTCCAGCCTGAAAACATTGCAACTAACTGCATGGAAAATAACTTGATTCCTCACCAGGATAAGCTATCCAAGAGAGTGAAGGATATCATCATGGAAGCTCGCAGGCCTTCCAGAAGAAAGACATACTCAGCAAAATGGAAAAGATTTCACACCTGGAGCACCTCAAAGGGCCTAGATGCAAAAGTTATGAACATGGCACATATCCTGGAATATTTGGCAGAAATGCTCCGCCTTGGCCTGTCTTACTCTTCCATTAAAATTCATGCTTCAGCAATTTCAGCAGAGTACAATACTGATCCACCTGTCTTCTCTCATCCTCTCCTAAGACAGTTTCTAAGAGTAATTAAAACATTAATCCTCCAAGGAATCCCCCAGTGCCTACTTGGGACCATAACTTCGTGTTGGAAAAACTAACACTGCCTCCCTTTGAACCAGCAGCATCTGCAGAACTACAGTTCCTGTCTTGGAAGACTGCTTTCCTTCTGGCCATAACCTCAGCAAGAAGAGTATCTGAGTTACAGGCCCTCATGGCAGTGCAGCCATTTCTTATCTTTCATCAAGACAGAGTTTCCTTGAGAACCAATCCTTCATTTATGCCAAAGGTGGTATCCAGGGTCTCATTAAACCAAGCTATTCACCTGCCTACCTTCTTTCCAAATCCACAAAACAAAGGGGAAAAGCTTCTGCACACCCTGGACATACACAGACAGTTGCGCTACTACTTGGACAGAACTAAAAGTACAAAAAAACTGGCCAGCTGTTTGTAGCATATGCTGCTAGTGCACAAGGAAAAGCAATTTCAAAACAGACAATTTCTAAATGGATAGGAAATTGCATTCGTTTTTGTTACTCCTTTCATGGAAAAACTGTGCCAGCTAACATTAGACCTCATTCGACCAGAGCCACAGCCACCTCCACAGCCTTCTTAAGAGGGGTGGCTACCAAGGACATTTTAGAAGCTGCTACATGGAGCTCCGTGCATACATTTTCCAAGCATTACAATTTACCTTTATATTCCAGATCCAGAGCAGGCTTTGCTACGGCAGTCCTGCAGGGCATTTTAGCTACACCATCCTTTACATAGATCCTCCACCCCCAGATTGGCTATGGTATTCTACCCATATGTGATGACTGCAGATGCATCCTTGAAGGACATTGTACAGTTTTGTACCTACCATAAATGTAGATGTCTGATAGGTATGCATCTGCAGTCAGGTTTACCCTCCCTCCTTCCCCTCTGTGGTATTACTTGGGTACTTTTCCCTCTCATAGCTAGCTGGGGTTATCTATTATGGTGTATTTGTTTTTATATATATATATATATATATATATATATATATATATATATATATATATATATATATATATATGTATATATTTCTGTGCATGTTTGGAATCTATTGCATTTCTCCAAATTTAGCCTTCCTTAGAGGGCACCTGGCATCTGGGGCAAGAAAAACTGAGGAAGATGGCGTTGGCTGATGCTTTTATACCCCAGGCGCTCTGACTGGGAAAGGGCGACATCAGCCGACGCCGGACCCAGACTTTGGAATCCGGCCGACCGAAGGGCTGCCTGAGGCAGGACAACCCATATGTGATGACTGCAGATGCATACCTATCGGACATCTACATTTATGGCCGGTACAAAACTGTACTTTAGCCACCCTAGGCCTAAAAGAGACCTACCTACACATCCCAATCAGGAAATCTTGCATGAAATATCTATGTTTCAGGGTAGGATCTATGCACCTTCAGCTCTCTATGCTTCCCTTTGGCTTATCCACTGCTCTGTTTTCACAGTATGCTTGGCTCCAGTCATTGCTTATTGCAGACAAATATTCACATTTACTCCTACTTAGACGATTGACAGTCAGGAAAAGCTGTTACAGCACCTGACCTTTGTAAAGGACCTATTGACCTCTCTGGGGTACACTATCAATGAAAAGAAATCAAAACTAATACCCACGTAAAAAATTGTATTCCTGGGAGCAAGCCTGGACATCGCATCCCAGATGGCATTCCTTACTCCAGAAAAACAAGCCTACCTGACAGGCTACTTCTCTCAACTAGCCACCAGAACTTCATTATCTGCAAGGAAAATCCTGCAAGCTCTAGGGTTCATGGCCTCATGCAATTGTACTCATTCCATATGCCAGACTGCATATGAAGAAATTACAATGGTACCTAAAAAGCCCTTGGTGTCAACACTCCCAAGACCTGAAAAATATCATACCAATAAAATCTTGTCTAAGGAAAGATTTTATTTGGTGGGCAGCAGCATGCAACCACAGTAAGGGACATCTCTTCTCCCCCCCCAATGCCGTCCAGACCCTCACCACAGACGTATCAGACTATGCCTTGGGTGCACACCTGGACAGCAGGTGCATTCAGGGCCATTGGAGCCCAAATCAAATGCATCTGCACATCAACCAAAAAGAGATGCTAGCTGTTCAGCACGCCGTGACAGCTTTCAGACCCCTACTCTCCCCGGGACCTCAACTGATCAAAACAGACAACCACCCCAGTGATGTGGTATATCAACAAGCAGGGAGGAATTCACTCTTATCCTCTCTGCAGCCTCGCCATGACCCTTAGGCACATGGCCGCAGTCATGCAACTACACCTGCTAGCACAATTCCTGCCAGGCTCCCTAAACTCTGTGATAGACAACTTAAGCAGAAACCTGCTAGACCCACAGGAGTGGCAGCTAGACGACAGAACCTTCACCCTTGTAACCCAGAAATGGGGCACCCTGAAGGTGGATCACTTTGCCGCCCACTCCAATCATTAGCTCAGCAAATTCTGCACTAGGAAACATCACAGCAAGGCCTGGAAAGCGGATGCTCTGTCCTTCCAGTGGGTAAACCTCTCGGTCTGTGCATTTCCCCCTCTACCACTCATTTCATCAAGGGTACTGCTCAAAATAATTGAGGAAAAACTGAGGACAGTCCTGATTGCCCCAGACTGGCCACACCAGCACCGGTACCCCCTGCTGCGCAGCCTGTCACCGCTGCCACCTACCTCAGATCCCAACACTCCTGACTGAGAAGAATGGAGAATTCCTGCATCCCCAGTTGCAGACCCTCAACTTGGCAGCCTGGCTTTTATTCTCTGACCTCTCCTCAAGCTGCCAGCCTAAGCAAACAAGTCCTAGATGTTATACGTGAGGCCAGACGCCCCAGCACTAGGAAATCGTATGCTGACAAGTGGAAAAGGTTTTGCACCTGGATTCAGTCTAAAGGAGCCGAAACATGGCAGCCCTCCCTACCTCTCATCCTGGATTACCTAGCAGACGCTACTACACAGGAGTCTATCCTTCTCTTCTATTAAAATTCATGCCTCTGCTATCTCTGCTCACTGTAGCACAGTGCCATCTCTCTTCTCACACGCTAATAGCAAACACTTCCTAAGAGAGGCCTAACAATGCAAGGCCACCCAGAAGAGCTCCTACCCCAGCTTGGGACTTTAACTTTGTTTTGGAAAAGTTCATCCTATCTCCCTTTGAACCTGCAGCTTCAGCAGAGTTAAAATTCCTCTCTTGGAAAACAGCCTTGCTTCTGGCCATCACTTCAGCTAGAAGAGTTTCAGAGATGCAAGCACTCATGGCTGTAGAGCCTGGCATCTTTTTCCATGCTGACAGGGTCTCCGTCAGGACTAACCCCTCCTTCATCCCTAAAGTGGTGTCCAGTGTGGCTCTCAACCAATCCATTTATTTGCCCTCCTTTTTCCCTAACCCACAAAACAAGGACGAAAGGATTCTGCACTCTCTAGATGTGTACAGACAGGTCAGATTTTATCTGGATGTGGACTAAATCTTTTAGAAAAACTGACCAATTGCTAGTCCGCTTCACTGCAGGGGCAGAGGGCAAGGCCATATCCAAACAGTCTCCAAATGGATAGCACACTGCATCCATTTCTGATCAAACAGCACGGGAAACCGCACCCAAAATAGGTCATGACACATTCCACCAGGGCAACCTCCACAGATTTTCTCAGAGGGGTCCCCACCAGGGACATTCTGGAGGCTGCAACATGGACTTCTGTTCATACCTTCACCAAGCATTACCACCTGCCTGTCTTCGCCAAGTCCAGGGCAGGCTTTGCCACCGCAGTCTTGCAGGGCATCCTAGCCAGCCCCCTGTCTTCTTGACTGCCACCACCCTTTTCTTCAGCTTTGGGAATCAACCCAAATGTGATGACTGCAACAGTGAAACACGAACATAGTACAGTTGTGTACACTTACCATAAATGCAGATGATGTTCATGTTACACTGCAGCAGTCATTACACTTGGGTTATCCTGCCGTCAGACGGTCCCGTAGTTGGCCAGAGTTCCAAAGTCTTGGTCCGGCGTCAGTTGCTGTCGCTTCTTCCCTGACTTCAGTGCGCCAGGGGTATAAAAGATGCATCCGACGCCATTTTCTTCAGTCTTTCTTGCCGCTCGGTGCCCGAAGCAAAAGCAGTTTGCAAGTGCCGGTCGGCCAACTCCTGAGGTTTTCGGAGTCGAATTTCAGATCCGAAGTCTTCAAAAAAGCTAAGTACCCCGTTGGGGAAACTTTTTTTCTTGCTCAGACCGATGTCAGAAAAAGTTAATAATTGTATTTCTTGTGGGAAGCAAATACCTCATAAGGACTTCCATTCTTACTGTATTCCATGCCTAGGCCCTGATCACGACGTCACTAGTCAGTTTTGTGCTAGATTTAACAAACGCACTATAAAACGACGTTTTGATTTTGCTTTGCACTACTTTGGCCGCAGATTCAATTATACTATGCCGTCAGATCAACCGACGACCATAATTATGAAAAAACGCAAAGACAAGGATAAGGACAGGCATCCAAGGTCCAAAACCGATGACGTAGCCTCTTCTAGGCCAGTCACCGGTTCTCAGTGAGGTGCTTTCGCAGCCCCTGACGCCCACTACCTCAGAGCCACAGGCCGCCTCAGACTCCCATGTGGAGACTAGACCTCTGGAAACTCAAGGTATTGGGCCTACGGAAACTAACCCCTCAGATGGGTCCGGAGCCGCTGAGCAGGCATCAGCTTCTGAGGGTGTCTTCAGACCTTCACAGCTTACCATTAAAGCAACAGCCAAGACAAAAACACCATTAAAGACAAAGAAGCAAGTACAGCATTCTTCTGGACAGTCCTCCATGCCTAAAAAACAGATGCTTAAAATGGCCGAAGACCTCATTACACTAATCAGGGTGTTCCCATCCCCCTCCTGAGAAAAGGCCTAGGCAGGATACAGACTGATTCCTCTGATCAGGTTTCCATTTCCTCTCATTCCTCTTCAGACCAGGGATACTCTCTACCCCCCTATGAGGACTCTGATGCTGAAGAATCCATCCCTTCAGCCTCTCCTCCTGAGGATTATTCTTTTGGGGAAACCTTACATACCATGAAGGGAGCATTTCCATTGAGAAAGTTAGGAGTATTCAGAATCCAAGAAAAGGCTCAGGGACTTCCTTTTATTGCCTCAGCACAGGCCCCTAGCATTCCCTTTTGTGTTGGATATTGTGGATGATGTGTTCTCTGAATCCAGTTTATCCCCAGATTCTTTACCCCCTGCACCAGCCAAGCCAGGTAGACATAGAGTCCCTGACTCTCACAAGTTTCTTTATAAAAACTCTACTGCTGATCCAGAAACTATTTCCCAGGGTCCAAAAGGGGTTAAGGCTTCCATTGCAAAAAATCCAGTACCCTCTGACAGAGATTCCAGATCTTTGGATAGATGGGGGAAGAAAGTTTACACTTCTGCAACTTTAGCAGTAAGGGCTTTAAATTGCCCGTTTCACATGCTTAAGTACCAACAATATTTAATGGCTCAGTTAAAACAGAAAATGCTTGCAAGCTCAGAAGCCCCTGACTATAAGGAAATGCAGGACTTATTGCATGCATTTGAACAGGTGGGAAAACATACTCTACAATGTGGTTTTGATTCTTTAGAGGCCTGTGTAGAGCCGCAGTCACAGGTTCTGTGATTCGAAGACGTGCTTGGTTGAAAGAACAGAGTTTTACCTGATCATGTTAAGGCAAAATTATTGGATGCTCCTTTACAGCATGATCACTTGTTTAGTGTTAAGGCAGAAGAGGTGTTAAAGAAAATGGAGGATAAAGCTAAATCTATGCTAACAGTCAAAGATTTCTTACAGGTACAGCCACCTCGATTTAGCAGAAATTGGCCTACAAAGAATTGGTCCTTTCCAGTGTCAGGCCACAGAGGCAGATACAGACGCCCAAGAGGCAGATCTCAACCCCAAGGCTCTAACAGACAAAGACAGTGGGGCACTTCAACCCCAAAAGGAGGTGAGGACAAGTCTCAACCTTACAGGAAACAGTCCCAATGACTTCCCCCTGCGTATACCAAGCACTTCCCTTTCGGCAGCCCCCTTAGGGGGAAAACTAGCACTTTTTTCTCAAAATTGGCAATCACCCAAGACAAATAGGTTCTGAGTATTGTCTCAATGTTACAGGTTCCACTTTCACACTTTGCCAAGGCTAAAAGGAATGTCAAACCTGCCACAAAATCAATGGGAAGAGGCTCAAAAACAAATTTCAGCCATCATGGACATAAGAGCTATTCAAAAAGTACCACAGTAAGAACAAGGACAAGGATTTTACTCAAGACTCTTCCTGGTCCCCAGAAAGGACAAAGCTTGGAGACCCATTCTCGACCTTTCAACTCTACTTACCTAGATGTTCCGAAATTCAAAATGTTGACACTACTGCAGTTTCTTCCCATGCTGGGCAAGAAGGCTTGGCTTGTTACTCTGGACCTCAGAGGCATACTTGCATGTCCCTATCAGACAAAATTGCAGAAGATACCTCAGATTCAAAGCTGGAACAATGCACTACCAATTATCTGTACTGCCCTTTGGCTTATCTACTGCACCCAGGGTCTTTACTAAGTGCTTGGCACCAGTAATTGCATTTTGCAGACAAAAAGGAATTCAAATATATCCATACCTGGATGACTGCCTCATTCAAGCAGGGACGAAAGACATTCTTCTAAAGCATCTTCCGTTTGTGAAAAGGTTACTAATTTCTCTAGGGTACACAGTAAATGAAAAGAATTCAAAACTAGTGCCCTCACAGCAGATAACATTCCTGGGTGCCAGCTTAAATACAACGACCCAGGTGGCTTACCTCACGCCAGACAAACAAGAACAACTGACTCAATATTTTCAATTACTGGCAAAGAAATCTCATCTCCCTGCAAGAAAGATTCTGCACGCCCTTGGATTCATGGCATTTTGCATACTACTAATTCCATATGCCAGACTGCATAGGAGGAAATTACAATGGTACCTACAAAGTGTTTGGACTCAACACACTCAGTTTAGAAGCAGTAATTCCAATAATTCCCTACCTACAACAGGAGTTTCGATGGTGGGCACAGGCTTGTCACCTCATCAGGGGTCAGCCTTTCACTCTACCCACAGCCAGGCAAACACTAACAGATGCTTTGGATTACACCTGTGGAGCACACATGGCAGGAAAATGTATTCAGGGCAAGTGGAACACAGACCAAATGCATCTTCACATCAAAAAGAGATGTTGGCTGTTCAAAATGCCCTAACAGCTTTCAAGGACCTTCTGCATCCAGGACAGTTACTATTAAGGACAGACAACACCACAGTAATGTGGTACATAAACAAGGGGGCACTCATTCTTATTCCCTCTGCAGGCAAGCCATGACCTTGTGGAACACAGCTCTAACTTATCAAGTCCATCTGCAAGCACAATTCCTGCCAGGAAGGAAAAATACTGTGGCAGACTAAACAGAAACATCATGGATCCTCACGAATGGAAATTGAATCCACAAGTCTTCAGCATGCACAAAAATGGGGATGCCCAGACATAGATCTTTTTGCCTCCCCTCTGAATTGCCAACTACAAAAGTTCTGCACAAGGACTTACCACACACAAGCATGGAAAGTGGATGCTCTCTCGTTCAGCTAGAAAAACCTAAAAGTTTATGCCTTCCCACCACTGCCTCTCTTTTCAAAGGTACTCCTAAAAGCCAGACAAGAAAAACCACAGATGATCCTGATTGCTCCAGACTGGCCATGCCAGCAATGGTCGTCATCTTCTTTCGGCTGTTCCCGTTAGGGGTCGCCACAGCAGATCATCTGTTTCCATTTCTTCCTGTCCTCTGCATCATGCTGTTTTATACCAACCACCTGCATGTCCTCTTTCACCACATCCATAAACCTCATCTTAGGCCCCAATCTTAAAGAACTTAGCTCAAGGCCCACCATGGATTTTGCCTCAAATTTCACACCTGCTGACTCAACAAAACAATCCGATCCTGCACGGTCAGCTCAAAACACTAAACCTGGCTGCATGGCAGATCTTTTAGTCAGACAGGCAACACCTCTCTCTAAAGCTGTTATGGATGTCATTTTGGAGGCCAGGAGGCCTAGCACCAGGAAATCTTACTCCGACAAATGGAAGAGATTCTGTGCCTGGAACCAGGCTCAAAGCCCTTGACCCTATTGCCCCAAACATTCCTCAGATTTTTACAATACTTAACTGAGATGCTGGACAAAGGCCTATCCTCCTTATAGGTTCATAGGTTGGTACTAGGCTATCAGCCCTAGGGCCTATACAAGCCTAGCCATAACAATTCCCTGGCTGTTTCTTCCCACATTATTTAC
Source organism: Protopterus annectens (assembly GCF_019279795.1). NCBI lineage: Eukaryota > Metazoa > Chordata > Ceratodontiformes > Protopteridae > Protopterus > Protopterus annectens. The sequence continues at coordinate 567,269,448 of NC_056729.1, forward strand.
TTTTCTGGAACCCTGTCTAGCAGGGCGACTGACGTGATCCCTGGGGTGAATTTCCTTTCTCCCATCCAATCGTCAAGGTTCCTCTTGAAGAGGTCCAAAGAGGCACTCTGCTTGACATGTATGGGCAATCTATTCCAGAGTCTGCGGAGTCTCTGGGTCAGGAACCTATCCCTCCAGCATGTTTTGTTTATTGTGATGACAAGGTTTAGATCCCTGGAGCATGTAGCTCTGAGGGATTGGGATTTCTTTAAGTGTAGCATGTCCAACAGCTCTGGGTTTGACATGGCCTTGTATGTTAAACAGAGATCGCCTTTGAGTAGATGATATGCGACGGAGTATAGCTGGAGTTTTTTAAGGCGGTCAGCATAGGGCATTTGCTTTAGGCCTGTGATTCTTTTAGCGAGGTATTTCTGAGGCCTTTCCAGTTGTTGCAGATGTCTTGAGAGGTACATACCAAATGGGGCGTTGTATTCTATAATGGGTCTAATGAGGGATGAGTACAGTGGGACAATGACCTTCTTTTTTCTGGATGAAAAGCCCTTCATGATGAGGTGTGCCACATAGAAGGATTTCCTGACTTGTGGCGATGTGGTTATCGAAGGTGAGACCACTGTCCACCTGTGTCCCTAAGTCTCATAACACTTTCTGTGTTTAGTGTACTGCCACCTATATGGTAATTCATGGATACATGTTTTTTCCCAAAGGGGATAATGCATTTCTTAGCATTGAGCTTGAGCCCATGGCTCTGGCACCAAGCATCTGTTTCTGTAAGGCCCTTTTGTAGAGTATCCACATCATTTGGGGATTCAATAATGGCTCCCAGTTTGCAGTCATCTGCAAACTTTGTTAGCCAGAGTCCCTTAGTGTTGACCTGTACTTCAGAGAAGTAGATGCCAAACAAGAGCGGCCCCAGGACTGAACCCTGAGGTACTCCACTTGTCACCTGTCTGGAGCTGGATTTGGAGTTGGCTACTTTTACAGTGTGGGTTCTATCAGTAAGCCATTTATCAACCCATTGGGTGACATAGGGATTAATGCCCAACTTAGTAAGTTTATCTATGATTCCAGAGTGGGGGATGGTGTCAAAGGCCTTGGCAAGGTCTAGATAGGCTGTGTGGACCACCTTACCCTTGTCCATGGCTCTGGAGACTGACTCAAAGAAGTCAATCAGGTTCAGGAGACAAGATCGGCCCTTCACAAACCCAAACTGGGTGGGGTCCAGTGTTTGAAGGTTGCCAATGTCTTTGTTTATAAGTTCCATGATAATACGCTCCATGGCCTTGCAGATAAGGCTTGTCAGACTGATGGGACGGTAGTTTCCGGGATCCAAGGTGGATCCCCCTTGTGGATTGGGATAACTGTAGCTCTGCGCCACTCAGTGGGCACGAAACCTGAGGTGAGGTTATGATTAAACATGACACTTAGGTGAGGTGCCAGTTCATATTGTAGTTCATGTAGTACACAGCCCGGGATGTCATCTGGTCCCATGGATGCTGTATTCTTGGCTTTAGAGAGTGCGTTTTGTACCTGTGTGGCCGTTATTACTGGAATTTGGAACTCTTCCGGTATTGACATGGGCCATTTAGGGGGTGAGAGGGGGTGAAGTTGGCACTGAATCGATCTGCCAGGATATTGGCAACATCCTTCGGATCAGTATATTTAATGCCATTCTGTTTTAGCTCAGAGCAGATTTGAGCATTGCCATTTAGATTCTTGACGTAGTTATAGAATGCTTTGTGGTTGTCTTTGGAATCTTTAGCAATTTTATTTTTGCAACTAGCTTTGGAGGATTTTATGAGGCATCTCAGTTTCTTACTGAGGCTAGTAAAGGAGATTTTTGCATCCTGGAATTTTCCTCTTTTCTGCAAAAGTTTCTTCCTTTTGTTGTAAAGTTTGTTTATGGCGGGGGACCACCAGATTGGCTTCCTTTTTTTGGATGAGAGCATTTTGGTTCTATTTGGGATGGCACGATTTATGCATGAGTGGATGTGCTCGTACAGTGCCTTAGTGTAGGATTCAGCAGTTGAACTTTCAGTTCCTGTCTGCATGGGTGTCATGAAGTTTGTCACTTCTGACTTGAGTAGCATGAAGTTGGCTTTGGAGAAGTTTTTTGTGGTGGTTTCTTTACGGGGGGGTGGGGGTGGGATGTGGATGTTAAGGGTGATTAGCTTATGGTCAGACCTGACTAACGAGGGGGTGACCATAGGTAAGCATTGATTTCCCATGTTGGTAATGACCAGGTCTAGGATATTGGAGCCCTGGTGGGACTATGGATTAGTTGATCCAGGGCGTTGGAATTTATGAATTCCAAGAACCGTTAGCAAAGGTGTTGGGACATGAGTAGTTTTCCCAGTTAATGGCAGGATAGTTAAAATCACCCGTATTAGGGTGTTTGGTTCTATCTTAATATTTTCCAGTATGTTTAGAAAGGTGTAGTGAGAATCTTGGGGTATGGTGGGGGATCTGTAGCAAGCTACAATTTGGATTGCAGTCTTACCTAGTGTTAGTTGCACTTGGAGAATTTCAGACACATTGTGTTGGCCAACTAGCCTGGTGGTGTGAATATTCTTGGTGAATATTGACACTCCTCCACCTTTAGTGTTTCGGTCCTGGTTTGGTGGCCGAAAAGTGTGGTAAGAGTTGTAGCCTGGTATTGCAGGGGTGCTCTCTGGAGCCTTGAACCAGGTCTCAGTTACTGCATAGATATCAATGTTCTCCATTTTTAGGAGTGCCTCGAGAGAGTGCATTTTGAGGTTTAGACTTCTAGCATTGAGTAGCATTACCTTCAGATTTTGCATGCTTGTACCTGTTACGGTGGTGGTTTTGTCCTTTGAAGTTTGCCTAAAAAAGGCACTATAGGAGTGGCAAGAGCCTTAGCCAGTAACCTGAATCCCAGGGGCAGACCATCTCTGGCAAAGCATCGTGGTCTGTCAATCATGTCATCCCAGGCAGACAGATACTGGATCCCCTTTGAATGACACCATAAGCTTAGCCAATTGTTGAAGTCAATCATTTTATCCTTATATTGTGGTATAATTCTGGGCGAAGGCAGGATGCTACTCAGGGCTAGGGTCATACCTGCCTGGGCCACATGATCCGAGAGCTCTTCCATGTCTCTCTTGATGTAGTCCAGGGAGGTACGTCTCAAGTCATCCACTCCAACTTGGACAATGACAGAGTCATATTTGTACTTGTGGAGTGACTAGAGTGCATGCGTTATGTGGCGGATCCTGGCACCTGACAGGCAACTGACTGTAATTTTCTCCTTATTCAACCTGGTGAGAGGGACATCAGTGTGCCGGACTATAGAGTCACCTATGACTAAAGTGTTGGGCACATTGTCTTACCTTAGGGGCTGTTGCTGGGTGGCACACTGGTGTTGTGAACTGTGTGACACATTGGTTGTGATTGGTGTTTGTTTGCGTTTCAGCTTCAGAGGTCTTTGTTGCTTGGGCAGGTTACAGTTAAGGGCCTCTTCATATGTGGATTTAGTGTTGCTATATGTGGGTGTTGGTGGTGCGGGTTTAGAGGTGTAGTGTGGGTGTTAACCTCCTCTTGACTGTTTAGCACAATCTTGGGTGGAGAGAGCTTTGCTTCCATTTTGGCTATGTAAGTGCATCTCTCACAGGTTGTAGTGTTGGGTGGTAGGAGGAGAGGGTTGTCTATGTACATGAGGCAATTGCTGCATTGCCCTAGTATGCCCAGATTCACCAGGTGGACAGGAGAAATCACCGGAAGCTGACCCTTGGACATGCCTGGTTTGGGGCTTTTTTTTTTTCTCTGTAAAGTATAGGAGCTGTTTCCTTAGCAAGGTTCTTTGCAATTATGGGCTGTTTAGTGCCTACTATTAATTTCTCCTTGTTAACAAGGAGAGTTCAGTGTTTGTATGAGTTTAAGGCTTCCTAGTGCTTTCCAGCAGGTATTGGAGAAAGTGCTAGTCACAGGGATGCTTAAAGGTAAGATTGAAAAGAATGCACTCTGCACTGTGCACTAGAGAAGTTAGATGTGAAAGTAGGTAACTTGAGTTTTACCTGTTTAAAAAGTTAAGGTTTAGTTGAGAGTTACTATTTTTAAAACAGCAAGATGGATTGAAAGGGGTGGTCACTTTTGTATTTTGGTACTATGAAATACTGTAGGATGGCCAATAAATTTAAATAATTGAAGGGGTGGGATTTCAAAAATGATGATTTTGTGATTACTCACATAAGCCAGTGAAAGTAGAGAGAAATGAGATATACGGTCAGATTAACATAAGAGGCGGGCAACTAGAAAGACAATTAAGATCCACGCCTCTGCCATTTCAGCACATTACAACACGGATCCTCCTTTATTCTCTCATCCCTTGCTAAAGCAGTACCTCAGAGTTCTTAAAAACATAAGACTGCCCCGGAGAGCACCAACACCAACTTGGGACCTCAGTTTTCTTTTGGAAAAGCTGACCCTGCCATCTTTTGAGCCAGCCAATACAGCCGAACTAAAATTTTTATCATGGAAAACCGCTCTGCTCCTGGCAGGAACGTCAGCACGAAAAGTCTCAGAGCTACAGGCATTAATGGCAGTGGAACCTTTTATAATTTTTAATCAGGACAGGGTTTCTTTAAGGACAAGCCCTACCTTCATGCCAAAGGTGGTATCTAGTGTGGCTCTTAACCAAACCATCCATTTGCCAGCCTTTTATCCAAACCCCCAGAATAAAGGGGAGAAACTTCTGCACTCTTTGGACATACACAGGCAGCTACGCTTCTACTTTGACAAAACAAAAGCTTTCAGGAAAACTGAGCAACTGTTTGTGGTATATGCTGCAGGATCACAGGGCAAGGCCATCTCAAAGCAAACTATCTCCAAATGGATAGGACACTGTATTCGTTTCTGCTACACACAGCATGGAAAAACAGTCCCTAATAAGATTAGGCCACATTCTACCTGGGCAACAGCCACTTCAACAGCCTTTCTCAGAGGAGTACCAACAAAAGAAATTTTGGAGGCGGCAACTTGGAGTTCAGTGCACACCTTTACCAAGCATTACCACTTGCCTCTTTACTCTAAATCAAGAGCAGGATTTGCCACTGCAGTTCTGCAGGGCCTCATAGCCAATCCTAATTCCTTATAGACCAGCCACCCAACCTTAGCTTTGGGATTCTACCCAAGTGTAATGACTGCAGCAGTGTAACACGATGAACATAGTACAGTTTTGTACCTACCATAAATGTAGATGTTTGAGTGTTCACACTGCTGCAGTCCAGATTACCCTCCCTCCATCTCCTCTGTCCTAGCTGGGCTTATCTATACCTGCCTATCCTATACAATCTTTGTGTTGTATTTGCTTGTATCTGAAGGTATTGTTTTTATACATCTTTTATTAGCAATAGGTATTGCCTACCTACCTGGGGGCACCTGACATCTGGGACAAGAAAAACTGAAGAAAATGCCGTCGGATGCATCTTTTATACCCCTGGCGCACTGACATCAGGGAAGAAGCGACAGCAACTGACGCTGGACCAAGACTTTGGAACTCTGGCCAACTACAGGACTGCCTGATGGCAGGATAACCCAAGTGTAATGACTGCAGCAGTGTGAACACTCGAACATCTACATTTATGGTAGGTACAAAACTGTACTTTCGTGTATATTCACTGTTGCAGTCCTGGCTTCCCCTCCTCCATCCCCCTTGTCTCTGTCTCTCTCTCCCTTTCTCTTTACAGTGAATATTTGGTATTTACTTTCTACTGGTGGTGGACATCCACCATAACCTAGTTCCCTGTTTGGGGGCTCCTGAGATTTGGGGGAAAAGAAACTGATGTAATGGCGTCTGCTGCCTGATTTTATACTACTGACGACCTGACGTCAGTCCTGGCGCGACAGCAACCAAAGCAGAAATACTAAGCCTCTGGTATTGGGGCAGACTGAGGACTACCCCAGGCAGGATAACCCAAATCTGATGACTGCAACAGTGAATATACTTGAACATCTACATTTATGGTAAGTGTACACAACTGTACTTTCTGCAAAGAATCCTACTCCTCCTGACAAGAACTCCAGAGCTCTGGACAGATGGGGTAAAAATATGCACCCCTGCAACCTTAGCTGTCAGAGCACACGACTGTCATTTCCACATGTTAAAATATCAGCAACACATTTTGGCACTATTAAAACAAAAGATTTCAACCTTTCCTGACTGTGCCAGTTCAAAAGATCACGGAGGTCGTCAGGGATGGTCCCTGATGAATACATTTGAGGGCGGCTATTGATAAGTGTTCAATCTAGTATACTGTCTTTTTGGTTACGTTTGCCTAATCTCGTTGGGGTGGATATGACCTGTGTAAACCCACACAGGTTTACATGAGTGGTGGGAGACTGAGAGGAGCAGGTGTTCCAGTCTATGATGAAATCTCCGAGAACTATTGTTTCTTGAGGGTAGTTGTCAATTAACCAATGGAGGGTGTCCTCTAGTGTGTTAATATTATTTCCTGGGGGAATGTACAAACAGACCATGTTTGTTTTTTATTTTTATTTTTGTTAATATGTAACTTGGTAGAGAGTATTTCAGCTGTATTGATCTGGGGAGGTCGAATAGGGTCTAAGGTAAATTTAAGGTGGACTTGAAGTGGACAGCAACACCCCCCCCTTTCCTAGTTGTACAGTCATACCCAAGTATATTATACCCTGATAGTAGGATTATTGGAGGTTTCAGTTAGACACAGGATATCAGGGGATTGAATTTGTAGGAGGGCATGTAGCATTATGTACCTTATTATTTATGCTCCTAATGTTTAGGTGGCAAACGAGGAGGGAGTTGGGAGACCTTGTGATAGAAGGTGGATTGGTTTGGTTGTAATAGTGAGAGGTTGAGCCGTCTGGGCAGAAGGACCATGGTTTGGGTGAATATCACCATTCATAGTAAGGTTATTGTAAGGGTTTATGATTGGTTTCAGGAATTTGTATAGGAGTCTTTGGTAATGCTTATATTTTGAACTAATGTATTTAGGTTGGATAGGTTGCTGTATTATTGTGGAGACTGAGTTTGGTATTGGAGTTCCTATTGGGTGGGCTGTTATATTTGACCAGTCTGGGGAAGTTTGATATTTTGGATAGTGATAACCAAGGTAAGGCCGATTTTCATAAATGGGGAGGAGATATGTAATTAACAGAAGGGTTAACAAAGACAGTGGAAACAACATTTTGCATGGTGACATCGTTGCTGCTTAGAAACTATATTAAGTGTAGTGTCCTCAGTGTTGTATGGATGGCAGGCCAAAAACTAGGAGGAGAGGTGATGGGCCGAGTTAAATTGAGCAGTGGAGTGCAGATGAAAATGAATCGGCAGATTGTTTTCACTAGCCTGTAGATTGGATGAGGTTTTGGCTGTGCCTGTGATGGAGAGCCAGTGTTCACCTTGAGCAATTATGAATCCTTTGTCTATTGCAACTCTAGCTGGTCTGACAGGGGGAGAATTTTCCAGGACCAGAATAAAAAAGTGGTCTTTTTCCTGGTGTTTTCAGTGTGGCTTTGGAAGTTAGCTTTATGAATAGACCAGTCAGTTCAGTATTTAAAGGATGTGGTTTCTGTTTGGTAAACGTTAAGATTTTAGAAGTATTCTTCAGCTTTTGTGAGGTTCCAAGTATACTTTTTGTGTTAGAGGGGGTTTAGGAGTAGTTTATGGCTGTTTAGCTAAGAATTAAGGGAGTGGAGTTCAGACTGAAGCTGGGTTTGAGTAGTTAAATGTCATGGACTGGATTGAAGAATAACTGTCATGTCCTATTTCTGTTGCATTATTCATACTGTGGGATTTCACACCTCAGGCAACCCGAGGTCGGATCCTGTACAAATGTTTAAGTTTGTCCTGCTGTAGGTGCGTGGAACGTCTCACGCAGGGCTATGAACCACGTACCATAAATGTGATGTTGGCACGCACAGACCCCAGAACTTTTCAGCCGCAGACAATGTTGGCCATGACTGCTTCACTCCTACATCCGAAAACTTCAGAAAGTTAAGTACCCCGTTTGGGGCTTTCTCTTGTGTACAGTTGAGTTTGTTTGCTGTAGATTTTATTTTAGCTTATGTCTGATAAAAAGAGAAATTGTAATCGCGGGCTTCCGATACCACACTAAGACACTCACGACTGGTGTGTGTTTTGCTTGGGTAAGGAGCACGACCATAAGGCCTGCTCAGTTTCAGTCCTTCATGCCAGAAACCCTATTCAGCCGGTTGGCCACACTAAATTTGTATTTGGAAAATCAAAGATTAAAACGCCTTGCACTTGGGATGGATCCCGAGTTGGCTGCCCAAGTCAAACAGTAGAGGAAGAATGCCAAAGTTTCCAGGCCTACTCCCGATGCTGCTCCGCTGTCAAATGGCCCATCGACTATCAATTTATAGGGGCTGAGGGACACCCGATTACTTCATCAGCTTCGGTTCCTCTGTAAGAGGCTGTTACTGCAGCCACAGAGAGTATGCCTGCGGAGTTAATTCAGACTCCAGCCACAGCCGACATCGAGGAGGAGCCATTACTTGGTCGGCCGACCGAGACCTTTCTTGCTCCAGCCTAGGCCTCTATCTATAAGCCTACCCCTGCGTCCATGCCAACAAAGAAAAAACAAAAAACTAGACATTTGAGCCCTATGCCTGAAGGAACTCCATATTGTCAGTTGTTTGCCAGATGTTCTTCATGTTTAACTGTTGCAGTCATTACATTTGGGTAATCTGCTGGCAGGTTGCCCTCAGTCGGCCTGATTAACAAAGTCTTGGGTCCTGCGTCGGTTGCTGTCCCTTCTTCCATGATGTCAGGGGTTTAAAACATGCAGCTGATGCCATTACATCAGTCTTGCCACATGGTGCCCGAAGCAGAAGCAGTTTGCAAGTGCTGGTCGGCCGACTCCTGAAATTTTCGTTTTCGAGTTTCAGAACCAGAGTCTTCAATTAAAAGCCAAGTACCCCGTTGGGGAAACTTTTTCTTGCTCCTTACCGATGTCAGTAAAAGTTAATAATTGCATCACTTGTGGGAAGCAAATACCTCATAAGGATTTTCATTTGTACTATATTCCTTGCCTAGGCCCTGACCACAACGTACCTTGCTGTCGGTTTTGTGCTAAATTTAATCAATGCACTATTAAACTTCGGTATATTTTTGCTTCTAAATATTTTGTCTCACAATTTAATTATCCAGAAATGTCGTCTGTTAGCAATCAGACTACCGGAATACCTAAAAAAACGCAAAGAAAAAGACAGGCAGTCATGGTCCAAAACTGACTACGCTTCTCCTAAGCCAGTCGCCAGTTTGCCGGTACACAGTGAGACGCTTTCGCAGCCCCTGATACCCACCACTTCTGATTCGCAGGCCTCTACTGAGACCCATTTGGAGTCTGGTATACTGCAAGATGCTTCAGTTATGGAACCGGCGGATGTCTCTACCTTAGGTGGGTCCAGAGCCGCTGTGCAAGCACCAGCTTCTGAGGGTGTTTTCAGGCCTAGAGATTTGTATACTAGACCGACACCATCTTCAAAACTAAGGCCAAAATCTAAATCTATGTCTTAAAAAACTGACGCCTGGGCCACATGTGCAGGCCCCTATGCCTAAAAAACAAATGATCAAAATGGCTGAAGATTTAATTACTCTGATCAGGGGTAGCCAACCCCCTCCTGCTAAGAGGCTTAGGCAAGACATTGATTATGAATCTTCTGAACTGGATTCTATTTTTCCTGACTCCCACAAATTCCTTTTCAAAAATCCTATTGCAGATCCTGAAGCCATTTCTCAGGGTCCCAGGGTCATTAAGGCCTCCACTGCTAAAAATCCTACCCCTTCTGATAGAGATTCCAGGGCACTGGATAGATGGGGTAAGAAGGTTTACACTTCTGCAACCTTGGCAATCAGGGCTTTAAACTGTCAATTTCATATGCTTAAATATCAACAGCATATCATGGGACTGTTTAAACAGAAAATTATGTTAATTTCTGACTGTGTGGAAAATAAAGATTTACAGGATTTATTGCATTCAGCTAAACAAGTTGGAAAACATAATTTGCAATGTGGTTTTGATTCTTTGGAGGCCTCTTGCAGGGCTGCTGTAACTGGGTCTGTGCTAAGAAGGCATGCTTGGCTAAAAGAGCAAACTCTGCCTGATCATGTTAAAGCAAAATTGTTGGATGCTCCTTTACAACAGGACCGTTTCTTTGGTAATAAGGCTGAAGAAGTTTTAAAAAATCTGTAAGATTAAGCTAAATCTATGCAAACTGAAAGATTTCTTACAAATGCAACCTCCGAGATTTAGTGGGCACTGGCCTACTAAGAACTGGTCCTTTCCAGTTCCTTCGAGAGCCACTCAAGTCAAACCCAGGCATTCCAAAGGCTCCAGGTTTTAGTCACAAGGGACTTTTAGAACAAAACAGTGGGGTGCCTCCACCTCCAAATCTGGAAACAAGGTATCTCCCTATGGTAAACAGTCTCAATGACTTCCCTCTACAATTACCAAGCACTTGCCTCTTAGACGCCCCTTTAGGGGGGAAACTGGCACTTCATGCAAGAGACTAGCAACTTATAACCCAGGACAAATGGGTTTTAAATATAGTATCCCAGGGATACAGATTTCATTTCCACATGTTGCCAATCCCAAACGGATGGCCAGACCTGCCCCCAAATCAGTGAGCAGAGACCCAGAAACAAGTACTGTCCCTCATGAACATGGGGGCTATTCAACCAGTACCAGAAGAGGAAAAGGGCCAAGGTTTCTATTCAAGACTTTTCCTGATACCCAGAAAATACAAATCATGGCGTCCAATTCTGGACTTACCACTCCAAACACATTTCTGGACCTTCCAAAATTCAAGATGCTGACAACAGTTACTTTCTATGCTAGGCAAAGATGCCTGGTTGGTAACTCTAGACTTAAAAAGAGGCTTACCTGCATATCCCAATCAGGGAATCTTGCAGAAGATACCTCCGCTTCAAAGCAAGCTACTTGCATTACCAGTTCTGTGCACTGCCCTTAAGCTTATCTACTGTGCCCAGGGTCTTCACAAAGTGCTTGGCTCCAGTAATTGCATTTTGCAGGCAAAAAAATACTCAAATATATCCATACCTGGACGATTGTCTAATTCAAGCAGAAAAACAAGGACATTCTTCTAAAGCATCTGGCATTTGTAAAAAGGGTTCTAACTTGTTTAGGGTACACCATTAACTAAAAGAAATCATAACTGGTACCTTCTCAAAAAATGACATTCCTGGGTGCAAGCTTGAATACAACTGCCCAGATGGTTTACCTTGCGCCAGAAAAGCAAATTCATTTGGTAACTTACTTCTAACAGGTGGCCACAAGAACCCTGCTATCTGCAAGACCAATTTTGCAAGCCTTGGGGTTCATGGCCTCCTGCATTCTTCTAATTCCATATGCAAGACTGCATACGAGGAAACTTCAGTGGTACTTAAAAAGTTTATGGAGTCCACATTGTCACAGCCTGGAAACAATGATTCCCATTATACCTTGCCTGCAACTAGAGTTCCTATGGTGGGCAGAGGTCTGCCACCAAAACTAGGGACTGCCATTCACTCCACCCCCTGCCACCCAAACCCTAACAGATGCATCAGACTATGCTTGGTGGGGGGGGTCATCTGGCAGGGAAGTGCATTCAGGACAAATGGAGCCAAAATCAAATGCACCTTCATATCAATCAGAAAGAGATGCTAGATGTACAGAATGCACTCACAGCCTTCAAGGAATACCTTCATCCAGGACAATTAATGATAGACAGACAACACCACAGTTATGTGGTACATAAACAGGCAGGGGGGTACACACTCCTACCCCTTTTGCAGACTAGCCATGGCATTGTGGAACACGGCCTTGACCTACCAAATACAACTACAAGCTCAATTCCTGCCAGGAAAGCTGAATACTCTGGCAGATGAACTAAGCAGAAATATCATGGACCCACACAAATGGAAACTGGAACCACGGATTTTTCAACATGTTGACGTGCAAATGGGGGGAGTCTAGACATTGCTCTTTTTGCCTCACCCCAGAACTATCAGTTGGGCAAATTCTGCACAAGAACTAACAAAAAAGCCTGGAAGGTGGATGCCCTATCATTCAGCTGGAAAAACCTATCCGTCTATGCTTTTCCCCCTCTGCCTCTGCTCTCCAAAGTTCTACTAAAAGTCAAACAGGACAAACCAAAAATGATTCTGATTGTTCCAGACTGGCCTCGCCAACACTGGTACCCACTCCTGCGCAATGTCACACCTTCCACCGTGGCACCTGCCTCATACACCTTACTTTACTGTCTCAACAGAACAACCAATTTCTGCACACTCCGCTCCAAACTTTGAATCTTGCAGCGTGGCTAATCACCTGAATTCACCCTTAGCATCCCTCAGCAAACCTGTGATGGATGTCATTTTGGAGGCGAGAAGGCCTAGTGCTAGAAATTTTTATGCTGACAAATGGAAAATATTCTGTGCCTGGAATCAGTCACAAGGAATAAGCACAGCGCAGTGCCCAATATTCCTCAAATTTTACAATACTTAACTGAGATGCTTCACAAGGTTCTGTCCTTTTCTTCCATAAAAATCCATGCCTCAGCCATTTCAGCTTATTACAACACAGAACCTCCCCTGATGTCCTTCAAGAATGCAACTGCAGTCATAACATATGGGTTGTCCTGCCTCAGGCAGCCCTCGGTCGGCCGGATTCCAAAGTCTGGGTCCGACGTCGGCTGATGTTGCATTTCTCTCTGACGTCAGAGCGGCTGGAGTACATAAGCATCAGCCGACGCCATTTTCTTCAGTCTTTCTTGCCGCACGGTGCCCGAAGCAGAGGCAGTTCGCAAGTGCCGGTCGGTCATCTCCTGTATTCTTCGAAACCGAAGTCATCAAAAAAGCTAAGTACCCCATTGGGCACCTTTTCTTTCCTCAGCCGATGTCAGAAATTACTGAAAAAGTAAATAATTGTTTGTCTTGTGGTAAACAAATACCTCATAAGGATTTCCATTCTTACTGCCTCCCTTGCCTTGGCCCAGACCACGACGTCTCGGCCTGTGCTCGCTTCAACAAGCGCACTCTCAGGCGCCGGGCGGAGTTCGCCGATGACTTTTTCGGCAAAAAATTTGATTACACAATGCTGTCAGAACAACCGACAACGCATACTCCTAAGAAACGAAAAGACTGGGACCGACATCCTCAGCCCGCGTCTTCCACCGACACCACGCCAAAGCTTACCGCGAGTGCCCCAGTTCCTTCTGAGGCAGTTATTCCACTGCATCGAACCGAAGACACCGCATTAACGATACCTCCGATACTGGAGGCCACTCCGCCAGTTATTGATTTTCCTCCGGATACTGAAATCGAGGAGATGCCCGAGACCATTGCTGTTGATAAGGTCACTCCAGCACGTGGAGCGGCTAGGCCTCCCATGTCCATGTCTATCAAGGCTTACACACGTGCTAAGACAGCCAGCAAGACCAAGCATCTTACTGCTAAAACCTTACCTCAGCCCACTCCTGACACTCAAATCATGTCTTTGGCTGCAGATTTAATTTCCCTGATCAGAGGTGGTTCCCAGGCCCATCCTGAGAGAGGATCCCAGCCTCCTCCTGATAAGAGGCCCAGGGTTGAACCCTCTGACCCTCTTTCTTCAGATGAAGATTCTGAGGACTCTGTTCACTCTGAAAGCCAGGAAGAGCTCTTCCAGACCTATGAGTTTTCAGATGCAGAGGACTCCATTCCCTCTGCCTCCCCTCCTGAGGATATTTCTTTTGGGGAAGTTCTGCATTCCATGAGGGAGCATTTTCAGTGGCAAGGCCAGGAATATTCAGATTCCAGAAAGCGCCTTCGAACATTCCTTAAAAAACCCCAGCACAGACCCTTAGCTATACCTCCTGTGCTTGATGTTTTGGATGATCTATACTCTGACTCCAGTGTTACCCCTGATACTCTCCCTCCTGCTCCTGTCAAGCCTGACGGATACTGTAGGGTCCCAGAAACCCATTCTCATTTCTTTAGGACCCATGCTGTTGATTTAGAAACTATTTCCCAGGGGCCTAAAGGGGTTTCAGCTACCACCTCCAAAAATCCTTTGCCTTCCGACAGGGAAGCAAGGTCTTTAGAGAGATGGGGGAAGAAGGTTTACACCTCCACTACTTTATCTATGAGAGCTCTCAATTGTCTTTCACATGTTTCAATATCAGAATTTCCTGTTAGATGATTTACAGAAAAAATTGGCCTCTCCTGAAACTTTAGATAGGATGTCTTTGCAAGAGGCTGTTCATAATTCTCAGCAGGTTAGCAATCACTTTCTACAGTGTGGATATGATGCATTGGAAGCTTCATGTAGGGCAGCTATGACAGGGGCGGTCATTCGTAGACATGCATGGTTAAAAGAACAACCTTTACCAGATCATGTTAAGGCAAAACTTCTTGATGCACCCTTGGAAAAGAACAAGCTCTTTGGTGCTAATGCTAAAGATGTGTTAAAGTCCATTGAGGAAAAAGCCAAGTCAGTTCAGACAGTCAAAGATTTCCTCCAGGTTCAGCCACCCAGATTCAGCAGGAACTGGCCTTCTAAAAATTGGTCCTTTCCTAATCCTGAAAGATTTCAAAGGGGCAAAAACAGGCGTGCCCGAGGAAGAGGGCAATACAGAGGATCCTACAGGAGACAATGGCAACCAGCAAACCAAAGAGGTGACACAGGGTTTCTCCTGCCCCAGGACAATCTCAATGACTTTCCTCTAGTTCCGCTTACCAAGGAGCAAACAGAAGCTCCCTTGGGCGGAAAATTATCTTTGTTTTCAAACAATTGGCACAAACTGACAAAAGACAAATGGATTTTGGACATTATAGACCACGGTTACAGGTTCCATTTTCATACCTTGCCAAGAAAACAGGGCATGCCAAACCTTCCACAAAACCAGAGGACAGAGGCTATCAAGCAAATTTCTCTGCTTGCTCAGATCAAAGCAATAGAAAAAGTTCCACTACAAGAACAAGGTCAGGGATTTTATTCAAGACTGTTCCTTGTTCCAAGAAAAGAAACTCATTGGAGACCAATACTGGATTTGTCAGCTTTAAACACTTTTCTCATAGTACCAAAGTTCAAAATGCTGACTCTACAGCAACTCCTTCCCATGCTGGGCAAGGGGTCTTGGCTGATTACTCTGGACCTCAAGGAGGCATACCTGCTTGTCCCTATCAGACACCGTTGCAGAAGTTACCTCAGATTTCTTGCAGGGCCAGAGCATTATCAATTCTCAGCATTGCCTTTTGGCTTATCTACTGCACCCAGAGTATTTACGAAATGCCTGGCATCAGTAATTGCTCATTGCAGGCTCCAGGGGATTAAAATCTACCCGTACCTGGACGATTGCCTCATTCAAGCGGACAACAAACTAACCTTGACAAAAAACTTGAATTATGTCATACACTTGCTACAGGCTCTGGGATACACAGTCAACTTTCAAAAGTCAAGACTTCAGCCATCCCCGCAAATAACCTTCTAAAGAGCCAAACTAGACACAGCCTCTCAAATGGCTTACCTGACAGAAGACAAGCAAAAGAAGTTAACTCATTACTTCAAAAGTTTAGCAAAACTCACCCAGATGACTGCAAGGAGATTCCTACAGGCCCTGGGTTACATGGCATCCTGCATTCTCCTGGTTCCACTAGCAAGACTTCACATGAGAAAGCTTCAATGGTACCTAAAAAGTTTATGGTCTCAACACAGCAACAACCTAGAAGCAATCTTACCACTCATTCCATGTCTTCAAAAGGAATTCCTGTGGTGGGCCACAGTAAGCCAGTCAAACACAGGTATGTCATTCAAAAAACCTCAGATAACACAGACCATGACCACAGACGCCTCAGACCTTGGATGGGGGGCGCACATGGAGGGCAGATGTATTCAAGGACAATGGTCTCCAAAGGAAACACATCTGCATATCAACCAAAAAGAAATGCTGGCAGTAATGCATGCCATCGAGGCCTTCGGACAACAACTTCAACAAGGCCACCTACTAATACGGACAGACAACACCACTGTGATGTGGTACATAAACAAGCAGGGGGGCACTCATTCTTACCCCCTTTGCAGACTGACAATGAATCTTTGGGAAAAATCACTGAGTTTAAACATACAGTTACAATCCCAGTTTGTTCCAGGCAAAGACAATGTTCTGGCGGACAGTCCAAGCAGGAATTTCCTAGATCCCCACGAATGGAGGTTACATCCAGACATCTTCATACAACTCACCTCGACATGGGGCAGGCCGGACGTAGACCTATTTGCCTCCCACCTCAATCATCACCTACCAAAGTTCTGCTCAAGGACATATCATCCACAAGCATGGAGAATAGATGCTCTCTCTTTCAACTGGAGCTCCCTAATAATCTATGCATTTCCACCTCTGCCACTGATGACCACAGTGTTACTAAAGATCAAAGCAGAGCAGCCGAAGGAGATCCTAATAGCTCCAGACTGGCCAAGACAACACTGGTACCCACTACTACGGAGCATATGTTACAACAAAACGTGGGCCCTTCCCCAATGGCCCCAACTTTTGACTCAACACAACTTCAGGACAGTTCATCCCAACATCCAGACGCTACAGCTAACAGCTTGGGAGATCCCATAAATAACCTCAATTTTACCTCTCTCCAAGGACGTCCAGCGGATACTAACAGAAGCCCACAGACCATCCACCAGAAAGGCTTACTCAGCCAAATGGAAGAGATTCAGCATTTGGAATACCAACAAGGGTCATGATGCATCACTTTTGAGCATCCCACTCATTCTGGAATACTTGGCAGATATGCTACATAACGGACTCTCATACTCTTCCATAAAAATACATGCTTCAGCTATCTCATCTAGGTACAACACTGATCCACCTGTATTTTCACATCCTTAGTTAAGGCAATTTCTTAGAGGAATCAAGAATATAAAGCCCCCAAGAAAGGCACCAGTACCAGCTTGGGATCTCAATTTTGTCCTAGAAAAATTGACTCTACCTCCTTTCGAGCCAGCAGCTTCTGTGGATTTACAATTTCTTTCCTGGAAGACAGCTTTCCTGCTAGCCATTACCTCAGCAAGAAGGGTTTCGGAATTACAGGCCCTAATGGCAATACCACCGTTCATAATTTTTCACAGAGACAGGGTCTCCTTACGAACCAACCCTACCTTTCTACCAAAAGTGGTCTCTAGAGTTTCTTTAAATCAAGCAATTCACCTGCCTACTTTCTTTCCCTATCCTGAGAACAAAGGGGAAAGACTGTTGCATACCTTGGACATACACAGGCAACTTCGCTACTACCTGGACAGAACCAAGACCAGTAGGAAGTCTGATCAGCTTTTTGTAGCTTACACCCCTGGAGTACAAGGAAAAGCAATTTCCAAACAGACAATTTCAAAATGGATTGGACATTGCATCAGATTCTGCTATTCCTTTCATGGAAAGAGTGTGCCAGCCAATGTCAGACCACACTCCACCAGAGCTACAGCCACCTCTACAGCCTTCTTAAGAGGGGTGCCTACAAAAGACATTCTAGAAGCTGCTACATGGAGCTCCGTGCATACATTTTCCAAACAGAACAATCTCCCTTTATATTCCAGATCCAGAGCAGGCTTTGCTTCGGCAGTCCTGCAGGGGACCGATAGCTACACCATCCCTTTCTTAGAGCATACCACCTCCCCCAGCTAAGCTATGGTATTCAACCCATATGTTATGACTGCAGTTGCATTCTTGAAGGACATAGTACAGTTTTGTACCTACCATAAATGTAGATGTCCGATAGATATGCAACTGCATTCGGGTTTTCCCTCCCTCCTTCCCCTCTATGCCTTGGGTCCACTCTTCTCCCTGTTATCCTTAGCTGGGGATATCTGTTATGGTGTATCTGTTTATTGCTTATTTATTTGTATGGAAACCTATTATTGTCTTCCAATTTGATTACAGCCTTCCTTGGAGGGCACCTGGCATCTGGGGCAAGAAATACTGAAGAAGATGGCGTCGGCTGATGCTTATGTACTCCAGCCGCTCTGACGGAGAGAAATGCGACATCAGCCGACGTCGGACCCAGACTTTGGAATCCGGCCGACCGAGGGCTGCCTGAGGCAGGACAACCCATATGATATGACTGCAGTTGCATATCTATCGGACATCTACATTTATGGTAGGTACAAAACTGTACTTTCTCTCATCCTCTGCTAGAGCAGTATCTCAGAGAGGCCAAAAACTTAAGACAACCCAGGAGAGCTCCAACCCCTGCCTGGGACCTCAATTTTGTATTGGAAAAACTCACTCTCCCTCCTTTCGAGCCAGCTGCTATTGCAGACTTAAAATTTCTCTCCTGGAAAACAGCTTTCCTTTTAGCAGTCATTTCAGCTGGAAGGATTTCTGAATTACAGGCTCTTATGGCAGTGGAGCCTTTCATTACTTTTCATGCGGGAAGGTGGTGTTTTGGGACCAGTCCATCCTACATGCTTAAGGGGGTATCGGGGGTATCCAGTGTAGCTCTTAATCAGACAATTCATTTGCCAACTTTCTTTCCCAATCCACATAAGGGGGAGTGGATTCTGCATTCATTGGATGTACACAGACATTAGGTTTTACTTAAACAGGAGAAAATCTCGTAAGAAAATCAGATCTACTGGTGGCATTTGCTGCAGGGGCAGAGGGAAAGGCTATTTCAAAGAAGACCATTTCCAAATGAATAAGCCATTGCATTAATTTCTGCTATATGCACCATGGTAAAACTATCCCCCAGGGGATCAGATCTCATTCCACCAAGGCTGCATCTACTTCTACAGTGTTCCTATCAGAGACATTCTAGAAACTGCTACCTGGCTAGGCTTAAAATGGCTCACAAGAGCAGTTAGCTTAGTACTAATCTATGAACCACTATGAACCTGGAGCTCGGTTCATAAGTTCACCAAACATTACCATTTACCTTTCTTCTCTAAATCCAAAGCTGGCTTTGCCACTGCTGTCCTGCCGGGCTTTATAGCTGGTCCTAATGGTGTACAATTCCATCCTCCCCACCATAGCTTTGGGAATCTACCCAAATGTAATGACTGCAACAGTGAAACATGAAGAACATAGTACAGTTGTGTACACTTACCATAAATGTAGATGTTCGAGTGTACTCACTGTTGCAGTCCTGGATGTTCTTCGTGTTTCACTGTTGCAGTCATTACACTTGGGGTTATCCTGCTGGCAGGCTACCCTCAGTCGGCCTGAGTTGCAAAGTCTAGGTCTGGCATCGGTTGCTGTCGCCTCTTCCCTGACGTGCATCAGGGATGCAGCCAACGCCATTTTCTTCAGTCTTTCTTGCCGCGCGGTGCCCGAAGTAGAAGCAGTTCGCAAGTGCCGGTCGGCCGACTACTGAGATTTTCGTGTTCGAATTTCAGATCTGAAGTCTTCATTAAAAGTTAAGTACCCCATTGGGGAAAACTTTTTTCTTGCTCCAGACCGATCATAAGGACGTTCACTCTTACTGTATTCCTTGCCCAGGCCCTGACCACGACGTTGCTATCTTTCGGTTTTGTGCTAGATTTAACCAACGCACTATTAAGCTACGGTACGATTTCGCATTTCACTATGTTGGCAGAAGATTTAATTACACTATGCCATCGGATAGCCATCCGACTACCGGAATTCACAAGAAACGCAAAGAAAAAGAAAAGGACAGGCATCCAAGGTCCAAAACCGAAGACGAGGCTTCCTCTAAGCCAGTCGCCGGTTCTCAGTGAGGCGCTTTCACAGCCCCTGACACCCGCTACTTTGGACTCGCAGGCTGCTACAGACTCCCACGTGGAGTCGACTAGGCCGCTGGAAGCTCAGGGTATTGGACCTTCGGCAACAGTTCCCTCAGATGGGTCTGGAGCCGCTGAGCAGGCATCTGCTTTGGAGGGTGTTTTCAGACCTACTCAATTATTCATTTAAGCGACTCCAGCTACAAAGGCAAAGACAAAAGCACCTTTAAAGACAAAGAAACAAGTACAACAGCCTCATGGTCAGGCCTCCATGCCCAAAAAACAGATGCTCAAAATGGCCGAAGACTTAATTACCTTGATCAGGGGTTCCCATGCCCCTCCAGATAAAAGGCCTAGGCAGGAGACAGAATATGAATATTCAGATCAGGTTTCCATTTCTTCTGATTCCTCTTTTGATCATGAATGCTCTCTTCCTCCCTATGAGGATTCTGATGCTGAAGAATCTATCCCTTCAGCCTCTCCTCCTGAGGATTACTCTTTTGGGAAAC